>NC_066538.1:4834925-4854925 GCF_024679095.1 Eriocheir sinensis
AGTACAAAATATGACAGTAAGTAAAAATAATATAGGTAAAAAATGTGATAATAAATAAAAAAAGAAGAAGGTATAATAGTAAATAAGAAGAAAGTTACTACTGAGGATAACACACAGTAATGACGAAAAGATAACAATGAAAATAACAGTAGTAAAATAACACAAAAAAAAGAAAAAAAAGCGGGAAATTCACTTCTATAACATCGCTGACATTTTCATTCGTTCATTTTTCACATGAATAAAAAAAAAATGTTTGTAAAAATGAACGGTAATAACTGGTTGTACAACACTAACAGAAGAAAAGTATAAAAAAAAGGGAAAAAAGTCATATTACACTCACAAAATCGTACACACACACACACACACACACACACACACACACCCTCACCACACACACACATAATTTTAATTCATAACAGACTATTTTCTTCAAACCTTCAGCTGCTTTCCTTTGCTCTAAAACACAAAACAAAACAAAACAAAAAAAGAAAAAAAACCTAAAATAAACGAACCGCAACAAAAACAACACCAACAACAACAACAGCCTGGACGTCAACGTTTCCCTGAAGACGAAAATAAACCACAAAAAGAAAATGAGGAGAAAGAAAAGCGTGGGTATAAAAATATTTAATCCAGCTGGGCGGCGGCGTGGGAGGGGCGGCGGTGGGGGGGAAGGGGGAGAGCGATGAAGGGGAGTGGGGGAGAGGGTATGAGGGGGGGGGGGTCGGTGCATGCGTGAGGCAGCGTTAAAAATACGAAATGGAAAAATTCAAAGGGAAATTAAAAACAGGGAAAACTTAAACGATTGCAGTCCACTATGGCGCCCCCCCCTCCCCCCTTCCCCTATACACCCGTCCCCTTTTTTGACTACCCCCTCTCCCTCTCCCCCTTCCTCCCCTTCCCTTTTTTCTTTATACTTTCCTAAGCCTCCCTTTTCCCCATTCTCTTTACATTTCTTTCACACTCTCCTCCCCATTCTGTCTCTCCCTTCCTCCCCTCTCCCCTCAATACGATGCTAAGCTCCCCTTCTTTTCCTTCCCATGCACCCCTCCCATTCTTTCTCCTTTTCTCTCTCTCTCTCTCTCTCTCTCTCTCTCTCTCTCTCTCTCTCTCTCTCTCTCTCTCTCTCTCTCTCTCTCTCTCTCTCTCTCTCTCTCCTTATCAGTTCCTAACCTCCCCTTTCCCTGTTCCCTCTACTCCCCTCTCTAGCTCTCTCCCTTTTCTGCATCTCCCCTTCTCCCTTCTTACCCCTCCCTCCCTCCCTCTCCTTCCCCTCTCCCCCCTTATATCTTATTAAATTCCTCCTTTCCATATTCCCCCCCACAACACCACATAATCTCCCCATTCTCACTCCTAACTCCCCTCCTCTCCCTCTCTCTCCTTCACTCCCCTACCTCCCCACTCTTTACTATTCCAGTTCCTCCTCCCCTTCCCCCTTTCGCCTTCATCCCCTTACCTCCCCTCTCCTGCCTATCTCCCTCACTGACTTCCCCTCCTCTTCCCTTTCCTCACCCCACTCTGCCTCCCCTCGTCTCCCCATGTAAAGGAAAAATTCAAAGGGAAATTAGAAAAAGAAAACTTGAGAGCCCCCTTGCACGCCTCCCCCTCTCCCATCCCTCCCTTCTCCCTCTCCCTCCCCCAGGTAAATGCCAACCCCTGAGCTGTCAAGTCCACATCTGGGCACACCTGGCTATGGCGTCACCTGCCCTAATGAGAAGGAGGAGGAGGAGGAGGAGAAGGAGGAGGTGGGGTGATGATGATGATGATGAGGAGGAGGGTTAAGAGGAGAAGGAGGAGGAGGAGGAGGAAGAGGAGGAGGAGGGGGAGGAGTGTAATGAGAGTTAAGAGAAGAGAAAGTGATTAAAGACTGAAGAGAGAGAGAGAGAGAGAGAGAGAGAGAGAGAGAGAGAGAGAGAGAGAGAGAGAGAGAGAGAGAGAGAGAGAGAGAGAGAGAGAGAGAGAGAAAAATGCCAACAAAATCGTGGAGCAGGCACAGAGGAGGAGGTTGAGGCATGCATTCTTTAACAAGCGGGGGAATAATAAAAACAATAATAAAAACAGACAGACACAAAAAGAAAAAGACGAAGCATATAACGTCAGAGCAACGCAAAAATAACGTTTATTCCTTTAACACAAATTCGCGCGATGCTTTCCTCAATAAACAGTGGCGCTTAAGGAGAACAAACAGACAAAACATTAAAAACACAAGTCGAATAAAAAATAAAGCAAAGCAAACAAAAAGCAAACATTACGTCACAGCAACGCAAAAAGAACCACGTAAAAAACAGACAAAAAACGAACATTACGTCGCAGTAACGCAAAAAAGCGTAAAAAAACAGACAAAACACATTCATAACCACAAATCAAATCAATAAATAAAACGAAATTGACACAAAACGAACTTTACGTCACAGCAACGCATAATACATTCATAAATACAAATGAAATCAAAAATAAGTAAAAGCAGACAAAAAAGACGAACGTAGCCCCAAAGCAACATAAAAATAGCGTTAATATTCATTCCTATAACAAAAAAAATATTCGATGCAATGCTTTCACGAATTACACTTTACCATTTTTTTCATATCTTTTTCCCAACATTAATTAAAAAAAAATACAAAAACAAAAAGAACACCTTGGACTCAAACACTAAAAGCAGAAAAAAGGGAAAGGAAAAAAACAAACAAACCCGTTGATTACACTTTCACAAAATCGTACACAGTTTTTATTCGGTTCTAACACAAACAAAGAAGCAAACAAAAATACAGCACGAACATGACGTCAAAGGAACCATAATTAACAGTAATATACCTTCCTTTAATAAAATCTTGCTACACTGCACTCACTAACAAACAGCGGAATAAGATTAAGACACACACACACACAAAAAAAAACATGATCTTGACGTCAAACAACTCACAGTAATGGTATTGTGGAACTCCTTAAATCAAATCTCGCCGCGGTGCTTTCATTAAATTACAAACAGAGGAATAAAAAAAAGAGCACGAAATAAAAAAAAAACACGACCAAAAAAATAAACACGAGACAAAAACACGATAAAAGAAACGCGAATAAAAAAATAAAATAAATAAACACGATAAAAAAATAAAAAATAAACACGATAAAAAAATAACACGAGATAAAAACGCGAGATAAAAACACGAGATAAAAAAACACACGACCAAAAAATAAAAAAAAATAAATGAAAACACGTCAAACTCAACACCTAATAACGTTAATATTCCTTTCCTTATAAAACTAAAATAAGAAAAAAAAATTAATGCGACCACTTTCACTAACAAACGAGAATAAAAATGGTACACACACACACACACACACACACACACACACACACACACACACACACACTAAAAACACAAACATAACATCAAAGACCTTTTCCATTTCGTCTTTTCCACATTAATTTCTCTTCTTTTCCCTCACTAATATCCCTTTCCTTCCTACGGCGCATTCTTTCACTAACAAACAGGGGACACTTAATTAGGACTGTCAAAACACACGAAACACACACAAACAAACCAACAATAGGATATGAGAGAAAACACCCACACAACATCGCTCAATTTTTTTTTATTTACAACAGAGGAAGGAGGCAGCTCAAGGGCGAGGAAAAAGGAAACAATAGTGAAAAAACGCCCGTTACTCAAAAATACACCTTATACAACATCACATTATATTATACACACCAACACACAGACACGAAAACCCCCCACAAACAACACTACATCATATAACCCAATAGCCACCTTACAACATCACATTAAACACACACCAATGAGAGAGTGAAAACAAATCCCACGTAGGACTTTCTGAGCCTCAATCTCGCGGCCAGTTGAGTTGCTGACAGACAGGCGCTTCCCTTCTTTACCTCTGCAGCCAGGAATTTAATTTACACGCACTACATCTTTTGCATGCAGGTGAGAACAGGTAAAAGCAGGTAAGCGGCTTAAGTGTGGCGCCACCTGAGAAGTGCGTACCTTTACCTGAGAGAGAAAGTGAGAGTGAGAGGGAGGGAGGAAAGAAGGGAGGGAAGGAAGGGAGAAAAAGAGTGTGAGAGAGAGAGAGAGAGAGAGAGAGAGAGAGAGAGAGAGAGAGAGAGAGAGAGAGAGAGAGAGAGAGAGAGAGAGAGAGAGAGAGAGAGAGAGAGAGAGAGAGAGAGAGAGAGAGAGAGAGCGAGCGCGAGAGAGAGAGAGAGAGAGAGAGAGAGAGAGAGAGAGAGAGAGAGAGAGAGAGAGAGAGAGAGAGAGAGAGAGAGAGAGAGAGAGAGAGAGAGAGAGAGAGAGAGAGAGAGAGAGAGAGAGAGAGAGAGAGAGAGAGAGAGAGAGAGAGAGAGAGAGAGAGAGAGAGAGAGAGAGAGAGTCAACGGGCAGACGTCCGACTCCTTGCCAGTGGAGGCATCAGTGCCACAGGGCTCAGTGCTAGGGCCAGTTCTGTGGAACATATATGTGGACGACCTTCTCCGGCAGCTGCCAGCAGTCTCAGCTTACGCTGATGACTGCACTCTCTCCTGCACCTACCCCCGACAAGACTGTGGGCGAGCTGCTGACGAGGTCAATCAGCAGCTGAAGGTGCTACAGGAGTGGGGTGCCTGCTGGCAGGTGACTCCAGGAATCCGTCAAGATTCTGGGAGTGGAAGTGGATCGAGGGCTACGGTTTGACAGCCACATCAAACACATTGCCCAAAAGGCCTCCCACAGAGTCTCCTGCCTGCGAAGGGTGGTCAGCTTTCTCGACAAAAAAGGGAGGCTGTTGCTCTACAAGGCCCAGATACGGCCTTACCTGGAGTACGCTGCCCTCTCTTGGATGTCGTGTGCTGCCTCGCACAGCGGGAGACTCGACGCCATCCAGAGACGGGCACTGCGACTGGTGGATGCGGCAGACCCCCCAACCGGGCAGGAAACTCTCACCTCCGTCGACTCCTTGGAACACCGCAGGGACGTAGCTGCTCTTGTGGTGTTTCACAAGGCACAAGTGCAAGGAGTGCCACATCTGGTGGGCTTACGCCAACCTCCGAGAGTCACCACGCGGGACACGAGAACGGTGCTATCCCGTGGTGACGCAGTGGAGGTGCCGTGTTCCCGTACCAGCCAGCACCAGCGCACCTTTTCGGGAAGAGTCTGCCGGATGTGGAACATGTTCACGACCTGTGTACCAAACATCCGGGAGATGAACACCCAAAAAATAGAACTGTCGGCCCACCACTGGAGGGGCTCACTCCCCACTCCACTGACACTCGTGGTGGAGCAGTGACACGAGTGTAGTGTGCAGTGCGTTCACAGATATTCTGTATTGTAGGTTTTTTTTATTTCATAGTATATATATTTTTTATAGTTTATGTAGTTATTTTTTATATAGATTTTATTCTGCCCTTTGAATAGGCAGCACACGACAGTGCACCTTTGGGTATGTAAATAGTATACATGTGCCTATGTTTAAATAAAAGAGAGAGAGAGAGAGAGAGAGAGAGAGAGAGAGAGAGAGAGAGAGAGAGAGAGAGAGAGAGAGAGAGAGAGAGAGAGAGAGAGAGAGAGAGAGAGAGAGAGAGAGAGAGAGAGAGAGAGAGAGAGAGAGAGAGAGAGAGAGAGAGAGAGAGAGAGAGAGAGAGAGAGAGAGAGAGAGAGAGAGAGAGAGAGAGAGAGAGAGAGAGAGAGAGAGAGAGAGAGAGAGAGAGAGAGAGAGAGAGTGTGTGTGTGTGTGTGTGTGTGTGTGTGTGTGTGATAACCTGCATGTAATCTACGCTCTTCAGTCACGCAAGATGAAGTACCACACAACCCCACCACCACCACAAAAAAAAAAAAAAGACTGGAGGATGAAACTGTATATACCCGAACTACCTTTTTTTCCACCACAACACACCTGGCAACACAAAAACACACCTGCCAACACACACAAAAAAACACACCTGAGCGAATACCAGACATAACCCAGAAACAACAACAGCAACAAAAAACAACCTACCTAAAAAAAAAAACCTTCGTAAAACAACAAGTAAACAAACAAACAAACACACACATACACACAATCTACATAACAAAAAAAAAGACAAACACGTAAAAAAACACAACCTATGGAAAAACAAACAAAAACAACACAAAAAACAACAACTCCAATAGGTATCCGTCACTTAATAACAACACACCTTCAAAGTACCAAGCGGCTCAGCGCGTTCTAGCGGAGACAAACAAAGACAAACACTAAGAGGAGGAAGACAAGAGGGGCTTAACGAAAGTCTTACGCACCTGTATAGTGTTATTACCTGTGCCGAGAGGGAGAAAGGGGAATGAGAGGGAAAGGGGAGAGGGAGGGAAAGGTGAGGGAGAGGGAAAGGTGAGAGAGGGAAAGGTAGAGAGAGGGAGAGGTAAGCGAGAGGGAAAGGTGAGTGAGAGGGAGAGGTGAGAGGGAAAGGAGAGAGAGGGAAAGGGGAGCGAGAGATAAAAGGGAGCGAGAGGGAGAGGTTAGCGAGTTCAGGTGACTGGGAACAGGTAAGATAGTTAGGTCCACCAGGTAAGTTTCGACCATTGTTTTCTTCTTCTCTTCTGTTTTACGTACTTCGGATTTTTTTTTACTTTTTTCTTTTTTTTTACTTCTCTCTTTCTTTTGTTTTTTTTTCTCCCATTTCTCATTCGTCTTTCCGCACTTTTTTTATCTTTGCCTCTTTCTTCTCTTTTCTCTTGTCTTTTTCCTTCCTTTCTTCTTTTCCGTGTTTTATTTTTCCTCATCTCTTTTCTCTTTCTACTCTCTTCTCCTTCGTCTTCTTCTTTTCTCTTCACTATCGTGTTTTCCCTTTTTCCATTTCATTTTTTTTCACATTTCTTTATCTTCTTTTTCTTCCCCTTTTCCTCTTCTTTTACTCTTCCCTTCTCTCTCGTCTTTCTCCACACTAACAAAGAATGAGAAAGAAAACTAAAAAAAAAACAATGATGACCGAAAATGACCTCTCTCTCTCTCTCTCTCTCTCTCAGACTCACCCATTCTCTCTATAGTTCATCATACTAATACAGCCCAGAGTACCTTTTCTCCTCTATTATACAAGTACAGACTGAAAAAAGCTAAGTACAATACAGCATAGTTAATATACAGACCCCTTCACCCCCCCCCCCCACCCACACAGAGGAGAGGAGAGAAAGTTATATATGTGTGTGTGCGTAGTGCTGGTAATACTGCGGTCATGCCAAACTTTGCGGGGATGGCTGAGTGGCGGGAGTGAGCTCGCTGGTAAGTTCCTGCACGAGTAGCAACAGGGAAAAAGCAGCGAGAGTTGGGATGCCGGAGGTGAGGGAGGCAGGGGCGGGATGCTGGGGGTAGAGGGAAATGGATGCTGGAGAGGGCAGAGGGGAGAAGAGGGGAGAGAGATGATGGTAGTGAGAGAGGAGAGAGGATGATGGTGATGGCATTGAGGGGATTGAGGGGAGATAGATGCTGTTGATAAGGATAAAGGGGAGAGGGATGCTGGGGTTAGAGGGAGATGGATGCTGGAGAGGGCAGAGGGGAGAAGAGGGGAGAGAGATGATGGTAGTGAGAGAGGAGAGAGGATGATGGTGATGGCATTGAGGGGATTGAGGGGAGATACATGCTGTTGATAAGGATAAAGGGGAGAGGGATGCTGGTGTTAGAGGGAGATGGATGCTGGATAGGGCAGAGGGGAGAAGAAGGGAGAGATGATGGTAGTGAGAGAGGAGAGAGGATGATGAGGATGGCGTTGAGGGGATTGAGGGGAGATAGATGCTGTTGATAAGGATAAAGGGGAGAGGGATGCTGGTGGTGAGAGGGAGATGAGAGAGAGAGGGTGATGATGAGTGAAGGAAATGGGAGAGGGATGCTGGTGGTGAGAGGAGATGAGAGAGAGAGAGAGGGTGATGATAAGGGGAGGAGAGAGGAGAGGGATGCTGGTGATGATTTGGGAAGGAGGGGGGAGAAGGGGAAGGAGAAAGCCGTGAGGGGGATGAGGGGAGAAGAAGGGGGGTGGTGAGAGGAGGAGACGGGAGGGAGGCTGATGGAGGGGTGATGGAGGGGAGAGGGTTGATGAATAGGGGAGGAGAGAGCAAGGGAGAGAGTGTTGTGTAACCATGCTAATACGTCTTCTTTGACCTTTTCTTCTTGTTCTTGTTCTTTATGCCCTTCGTGACCTTTTTGTTCCTGTTTTTTTTTCTTTCTCTTCATTCTTTTCCTTTTTAATCTTTCTATATAGTCCACCGTCTCCTTTTCCTCCTAGTTTTCCTTCTCTCTTTAACTTTTTTTCTTTGTACTCTTCTCCCTCCTCCTCCTCCTCCTGCTTCGTATCTTCTTGCTCCTCCTCCTCCTCCTCCTCCTCCTCCTTCTGTCAGTATCGCTAGCTCTCACAGTCTGTTTTGAAATTACATAAGGGTGTTTGCGTTCCCGGGGGTTCCAATCACACACACACACACACACACACACACACACACACACACACACACACACACACGCACCTTATTCTGGGTACAGCGGCGATGACAATGGCGGGAGGAGGAGGAGGAGGAGGAGGAGGAGGAGGAGGAGGGGGGGAAGACGAGGAGGAGGTGCAGTAGCAGTGGGATTAACAACAACAGCTTCAAAACAACAACAAGAACAACTTCTACTCTGATGTCTCACCTGGTTACCTGCACGCAAACATGTTTTTAATTAACTGCTACTACTACTACTACTACTACTACAACTACTACTTCTACTACTACTACAACTACTACTACTACTACTACTACTACTACTACTACTACTACTACTACTACTATTACTAAGAATAATAATAATACATACCCAACAATTTAGTAATTTCTCTCTCTCTCTCTCTCTCTCTCTCTCTCTCTCTCTCTCTCTCCTGGGACTTACTTGCACCTCCGGAGTTCCGTGCACCACTTCCTTGTGGTTTAGGGGGGCCCCCCCCCCCTAAACCACAAGGAGGGGAGGAAGGGGGGAAGGGGAGGGAGGAGATTTAAGAGGATGTTAATGTAAATGGATAGAATAGAACAGGGAGGAAGTGAAGAGATGAGGAGAGGAGGAGGAGGAGGAGGAGGAGGAGGAAGAAGAGGAGGAAGAGGAGGAAGAGGAGTGGAAGGAAGTAGTGGAAAAAAGAATAGGTGAAGGATGTGGATGGGAAAAACGAAGAAGATGATGAAGACGACGGCGAAGAACAAGAAGAAGAAGCAGAAGAAGAAGAAGAAGAAGAAGAAGAAGAAGCAGAAGAAGAAGAAGAAGAAGAAGAAGAAGAAGAAGAAGAAGAAGAAGAAGAAGAAGAAGAAGAAGAAGAAGAAAACGAAGGAGAAGAAGAAGAAGAAGAAGAAAAAAAAGAAGAAGAAGAAAAAGAAGACGAAGAAGACGGGGACGAAGAAGAAGAAGAAGAAGAAAACGAAAACGAAGCAGAAGATGAAGAAGAGGGTACAAGAAGATAGGTAGCCTACATACGTTAGCTTGACTTTTTTATTACTGAAGAAAGAGAAGAAGAAGGAGGAGGAGAAAGAGAAGAAGAAGAAGGAATAAAAGGAGGAGGAAAAGGTCGAGGAGGAGAAAGAATGTAAAGGAATGAAGGACAAAGGAAGAAACAAAAACTAGATCGCTAAGTGGACGAACGAAGGAGAAGGAAAAGGAGTGGGAGGAAGAAAATGGGAAAAGAAGGAAGAGGAGGAGAAAGTGGAGGAGAAGGAGGAGGAGGAGGTTAAGGATAGGTACATAAGAAAGAGAGGAAGACCAGAGTAAATAAAAATAACGAAGGAGGAGGAGGAGGAGGAGGAGGAGGAAAGGGTGAAGAGTGAGGAGGAGGGAGCAAGGAAAGTAAAACACAGGTAGAGGTCGTGAAGTAAATTAGGCAAAAATGAAAGGTAAGAGGAGGAGGAGGAGGAGGAGGAGGAGGAGGAGGAGGAGGGAGTCTGTGGAGGTATTCTTTTCTTTAATTAGAGTCATTAAGGTACGGAAGCATCGTTTACAATAATAATGAAGATGATAATGAGAGTAATGAGCGGGAAGAAAGCGAGAGTGAGCGAGAGCGAGAGAGAGAGAGAGAGAGAGAGAGAGAGAGAGAGAGAGAGAGAGAGAGAGAGAGAGAGAGAGAGAGAGAGAGAGAGAGAGAGAGAGAGAGAGAGAGAGAGAGAGAGAGAGAGAGAGAGTTTTGTATAATGATTACTTCTATTCCTAATAACAATATTAATGATGATACACACACACACACAATAATACATAATAATACATAATAATAATAATAATAATAATAATAATAATAATAATAATAATAATAATTCTCTCTCTCTCTCTCTCTCTCTCTCTCTCTCTCTCTCTCTCTCTCTCTCTCTCTCTCTCTCTCTCTCTCTCTCTCTCTCTCTCTCTCCCCGTCTCTCTTCCTCTCCCTCCCGCTCTTTCTTATACCTTTTATATACAATTTCCATCACCTCACACCTGTCAACTCTATCCCCAGCAGCTAATGACTTCTCACCTTCCCCACCTGGTCACGTGAGGCACAAATCACGGTAGGTGCAGAGTAACGCGGCGTGGAAGTAGTTAGGCGACTCTTAACACCTGGCCACCTCACCTGTGTCTCATTTGCACCCTCACGCTTGAACTGTGCAGGTGGGGGAGGTAATTCCAGCGTGAGAAACTTTTTACGCGAGCTTAATCAACCGAGCGAGTGAGCCCAGGTGGAGAGGGTCGGAAAGGCAGGTGAGTTAAGTCAGGTAGGAATGTAGGTAGGAGGGAGGAAGGTCGAAAGATTGGTAGGAAGGAAGGAAGGATAATAGGGAAGACGAAAGAAAGAATGCAAGGGAGGAGGAAAGGAAGAGAGACAGAATGGGAGGTAAGAGATGGGAGAAGGATTAGGAGGGAGGAAAGAAAGAGAAAGAAAGGAAAATAAGAGATGGAAGCAAGATTAGGAGGGAGGAAAGGAACAGAGAAAGAAAGGGAGGTAAGAGATGGGAGGAGGATTAGGAGGGAGGAAAGAAAGAGAAAGAAAGGAAAATAAGAGATGGAAGCAAGATTAGGAAGGAGGAAAGGAAGAGAGACAGAAAGGCAGGTAAGAGATGGAAGGAAGATTAGGAGGGAGGAAAGAAAGAAAGACAGAAAGGGAGGTAAGAGATGGAAGCAAGATTAGGAGGGAGGAAAGGAACAGAGAAAGACAGGGAGGTAAGAGATGGATGCAAGATTAGGAGGGAGGAAAGGAACAGAGAAAGACAGGGAGGTAAGAGATGGGAGGAGGATTAGGAGGGAGGAAAGAAAGACAGAAAGAAAGGAAAATAAGAGATGGAAGCAAGATTAGGAGGGAGGAAAGGAAGAGAGAAAGAAAGGGAGGTAAGAGATGGAAGCAAGATTAGGAGGGAGGAAAGGAAGAGAGAAAGAAAGGGAGGTAAGAGATGGAAGGAAGATTAGGAGGGAGAAAAGAAAGAAAGTAGGAGAGGAGGAAAGAAAAAAAGTAAGTAGGTAGGTAAGTGGATAGGTGGGTAGATAGGTGGGTAGGTAGGCGACGTGGGCTATTGACACTGGCGGACTGAGTAGGTTGGGACAGACCGTGAAATGTAACTGCATGGTTGTACTGACGAAGAGTGGTCACGGATTGAATGGATTAACGAATGACTACACACTGAATATAGTTGTTGGTTTTGATTAACAAGGATGAGAACAGTGAGCCTTTGGTATTTCGACTGTGAAGACCGTCTGGTTGATGTTTGGAAAGACAGTGAGCAATGAGTGGTTAGGGATTATAGATACTAAGAATGCTGACTGTTTAGACTTAGGAAAGATTAAACAATAAATGGCTGGGGTTTGCAAATAGTAAGTGTAAAGTGATTGTCTAAATTCACCAGGGGTTCCTTTATTTTTAACGGTATTTTTTTTGTTAGTTTTTGTCTCCCCTGAGATGCCTCCTTTACAAAAAAAAAAAAAATACAGTATACTTAACGTTTAAATCCATCAGGACTCCGTTTTTTATTTATTTCTACCGGTCCTTTTTTATTATTTTTTTCATTGTCCTGCCTCCTTTACTGTTAAAAACAATGTATATGGTTTCGTCTAAATCCATCCAGGCATTTTTTATACATTTCTGAATAACTGCAAAAAATATATCAAAGTTTCCCTGAGATTAATTTTACGACTAATGACTTTTTTTTATTTCTACCGGTCCTTTTTTCTCTTCTTTTTTCCTTGACCTGTCTCCTTTAGTGTTAAAAAATATATAGTTTCGTCTAAATTCATCCAGGCATTTATTTAATATTTCTGAATAACCGCAAAAAATATATATCAAAGTTTCTCTGAGATTCATTTTACGACCAAAGACTAAATCCAGAGGCGTCCGTCCTTGACCTTTCCTTGCAGTTACATAAGGACGCTCGTTACCTGTCTATTCAACGTCCCTTCCACCAGGTGAGAGTCAGAGATCATTCACGCCCAGGTCGATTGCTACAGACAGACACCACCTTGGGCTTCGAATTCAGGCTTAGGAGAGGTATGAAGAAGCATGGAAAGTAAGGAGAAGGAAGGAAAAGTGTTAAGTATGAATTATAGAGAGTAAAGAGTAAGAAGTATGGAGTAAGGAAAAGTATAGAGGAGAAGTTTGGAGTAAGGAAAAGTAGGAAGAATTATGGACAGCATGAAAAATTATGTAGTAAAGAAAAGTATGATGTAAGTATGAGGTGAGGAGAAATTAGTCTTAGTGTTTTATTGTGGCGGCAAAGTGACAATTGTAGTAGTAGTAGTAGTAGCAGTAGCAATAGTAGTAGTAGTAGTAGTAGCAATAGTAGTAGTAGTAGTAGTAGTAGTAGTAGTAATCGCATCAGTAAAGTAAAATAAAAGTAGTAATAGTAGCTGCCGTAATCATGACCATTATTGTTGATGCTATTAATGTTATTGCTGATGCTGTTTTTTGCTGCTGGCGTTGTTGTTGTGATAATAAAAGCCGTAATAACAGTATTCATTTGGTTTATTCCATCACACACACGCCGGGGGAGGGAGAGGAGGGGAAGGGAGGGGGAAGAGGAGGGGGAACAATACAGAAAGGGGAAGGACAGATGGGGAAGGGGACGGGAAGGGGGGTAGCATGACAGGGAAGGGAGGAATGGGGCAGCAGGGGAAGGGAAGGGGACAAGAGGGAAGGGGAGGGAGGAAGGGGGAAAAGCAATGGAACGGGTGGGAAAAGGGGGGACAGAAAGGGAAAGGGGAGGGAGGAAGGGAAGGGAGGAAGGGAGAGCAGCAGAGGAAGGGGAGGAAGGAAAGGGGACTAGGGGGAAGGGGAAAGAGGAAGGGGCAAGGAACAGCAGGGGAAGGGATGGGAGGAAGAGGGGACATCAGGGAAATGGGAGACAGGGGGAGGGAGAAAGGGAGGAGAGGGGGAAAAAGGGGGGTCGTGGGGAGGGGGGGAGGGGGGTCGTGGGGAGGGGGGGAAGGGAAACAGTCATTCAGGCTCTGTGATGCCGGGACACAAACACAGACTTCCATTGTGACACGAGCCAAACAAACAAACCAAGCGGGGGGAAAAAATATATACGCGAAACAAAAAATCCTTAACGTCACAATACGTACCGAAAAGCACACAAAAAAAGGAAAAAAAATAAATCCGGGGAGACAAAAACGCAAAAAAAAAAATCAACAACAAAAAAACCAACTCGGAGCACATTGCTGTCGTTACACAAAGACGAAGAAAAGAAAGAGAAAACAGAGCAGTAGGAAAACACAATTCCTTCAGAACAAGAGAACGAAAGAGAGAATCACATTTTCCGGTACAACTCAAGCACAAAACGACGGAGCTGAATATACACTCCACCCCTACCACCCCCAAACTCCATCCAAACACACCCACACCCACACTTCACCCACCACACCAGCAGACGGTATAAGCAGCTCAGGATACGAGGCTTCAAGTTTTCGTAAAGTGTTGAATTCGGCTTCTGCGTCTGTCATCTGTTTACAGGGAGAAGATGGAATTGGGGAGGTGAGGAAGGAGGTGGTGGGGGGGTGAGGTGGAGTGTTTGAGGGAGGATAAGAGTGGCAGGAGTGTTGTACAGTGCGTCTGCGTCTGTATTTCATCTGCTAACTAACTAACTAACTAACTCTGCACACATATTAACACTACTACTGCATCTACTAAGCAACAACCAACTATGTACACTTACCACTACTACTACTACTGCATCTACTAACTAACCTATCAACCAGCTAACCAACCATTTACGCACAAGCTCTTCCATCACCACCACTATCACCCACTCACTGCTTGCGGCGGCGGCCAAACACAGTGTTGACGAAAGTAGACAACCCGAAGACTGAGGAGGAAGAAGACGACGATGACCTGGGACGGGAATCTTCTTCATCAGACGAGAACGACCACCCTTTTGACGACCTCTGGCGGGCACCATGACTTTTACCCCCACCAAGGGCACCACCCCACTTCGCACCCTTCTCATAGGCGGCATCGAGAGGGTGGTTCTTCTTCGTTCTGGCGTTGATTGCTGCGGCTCTTCGGTCACACGTCTGCGCGAAGGATAAAGCCGCTGAGAAGACCCCCGCGATGGAGTCCAAGTCTTGGCTCTCTAAGGATGAATCACTGCTGAAGGAGGATCGCCGGGAGGAGGGCGGAGGCGGAGGTGAAGGTCCTGGCTTTCCCTGACCACCTTTCCCTGTGGTTCTTTTCTTTGGTTTCTTCTTCGGGTCTTCCTTTCTCTCATTCCCTGGAGACATCCGGGAGAAAGCAGACCGAAGTGAGGACATATAGGATTCTTTGGCACTTGAAGGATTCGCGTGTGTAGGTCCTGCGTTTGTGCCCTGCGTGGAGGATGTCTTAAGATGTCTTGCTCTGAAGGTGGCGTGTGGACTGGTCGGGTAACAGGAGGAAGGGATACCATTACCCTCCACCATCTCAAAGTCATCCCCACTGTCCATTGATGTCCTACGATGATGTGACGAGGGCAGGGCGGCAGGATGTTTGTCTGGAAGGATAGCAAGACGGTAGGATGGTAGGGTGGGCAGGTAGGAAGATGGGAGGGATATGGGAGGTAACACCAAACTCACACGTCGCTGAGTAACACAGAACGAAATGAACTGTGATCAGGTAGTCTTTACAGTTTGGTATGTTTCCAATAGTATCAGAAATCAATGAACTATAATTAGGTATATCTTATAGTTTGACAGGTTTTTAATAGTAATACATAACGAAATGAGCTTTGACTAGATTTATTTCACAGTTGGATATATTTTCATTAGTAGTACACAACGAAATATACTGTAATTAAGTGTATATTGTACTTTAAAAGGTTGTCAATATTAACACACAACGAAATGAGTTTGAATTAGGTATATTTTATAGTTTAATGTTTTTATTAAAGCATTAGGTAATTTTTTAACCCCTTGGCTGCGGATTTCCTACCAGAATACCTCACCAAGCTACAGGAATGGAACAAAAAGTGGCTGCTACAATTCAATGGAGATAAATGTAAAGTCCTGCACCCTGGGGGGAGATACATAGCATACCAATTACCACATGGGAAACACTCCAATATCCACCACAGAGGCAGAGAAAGACCTGGGAGTATATGTTACCAGGCTACCACTGAAGGCCAAATCCATGACAATCGCAGCGGACGGGTTAAAAGTCTGAAATCATTTTTGAGTGCAGTGAAATAATACCTTGACTTAGTGCCACCAAGTACGTTTGTTTGCGTGTATAATTGTCTGAAATAAACACGATCTTATAGACGGCCTAAATAATAAACAGGAAAGACAGGTGATCGCGACTCGGTGAATAAAAAGCAAACAAACAACATATATCTACTTATTTTACACATACTTTCTTCTTAGCTGAATTACACGAAAAGGTGTCCAGTTCTTTCCACTTTGTTTTACTGAACGAATCATTTGAATGTCATATTTTTCTTGTATATACAGGGATTATAACTATTATTACCTAATTAAAATGATATTATATAAATGCAAACTATCCCTCATTTTACTTATTTGACACCGCTGAGCCCGAAGCTTATTATGACATCGTAATCGAGTTGCATTTACGTCACAGTCAACAAGGACGCGGAGGCAAATAAATAATTGCTTGTGTCAGTTGATCCAATTTACATTTATTACTTACTTTCCTAATGATAATAATAAAATTGGTGATAATAGTAGCATAATAATAAAGTAATGGTAATAATGACAATAGTAACAAAAATAAAATAATAGCAAGAAGAAGAAAAATGGAAGAAAAGATAATGAAAAGGAAGAATAAGAAGAGGAAGAAAAGAAGAAGAAGAAGAAGAAAAAGAAGAAAAAGAAGGAGTAGTAGTAGTAGTGATGATAAAAGAAAAAAAATGAAAACGAAAAACAATATTCAATTTCCATCACCTCTATTTTCCTGGTTGTCCATTCACCAAAATACAATCAAGTCATACAAAAAGTTATTCACTAACAATACATATATATACACACACATTAACACTATTATAAAAGGTAAACTACTATATATCTTGAAGAAAATAGCTTGAAGCGGTGGTATAAACAGTAGGCTAGCGCTGCACTCCAAGAAAACTGGTTATATAGGAATCAAAGGCTATTTAATACAGTACTTGATATGTTGTATAGTGTATTTTTGTGTAGAGTGAGTTTTGATTATACTTTCTGACCGTTATATTTTCTTGAATGATTGAGAGATTACAATATGCTAAAGATAATGCTAAAAGAATTTGATTTTCCTTAACATACAACAATCTATTAGGCTTAGTACCATCGAAAATAAATTAACCAGCATGTACAATAAATCCATACAATAAGTTACTCATAAAACAACCCCCTGTCACAATAACTCAACGCTAGTTATTGGAATATTAAGACATTTTTAGTTTTGGTATTTTATTAGGCTATTTGATGTAACATTAGGCTATTTGATGCACTGTTACAAAGATGAAAATAGGAATAGGAAAGCACCATAACATATTTCCTTAATTAACCACAACATGACCTCTTGATAGTTACCCTTGTTAGTTGATAGGATGGTAGGACTGCAGAATGGTAGGACGGCAGGATGGCAGGTTGGAGGATGCGCAGAACAGCCTCCTCTTCGTCTGTCGCGCGCAGGACGACTGACGCGGACTGAGCAGTGTTGCCAGGTGAATTTGCCCAACATATCGTACTAAACCAGTCAAAATTATCGTACTTGCATCTGTATTAATTGTACACCCTTTCATAAAAAGGCTGAATAATATAATCAATAATCTTTTTGTGACATATTTTAAATGGCACTGAAACAAGATCAAATAGACTTATCAAAATTTAAATGAGACAGACTACAGTGATAGCTAACAGTCTTAAATGGGGGCAAGGAGCCACAAAGGTGATCAATGACACCAAATGTGACGTGTGTGACTCTGAAGTAGAAGACTTAGAACATTTCCTGCTGCACTGCAAACAATACTCAGAAATTAGAAAGGAACACACATTTGTACAACAGCCATACAAGGACGACACAGACGAACACCTAGCTGACATATTACTACTCAAAAATAGCAGTAAATAAAGTGAGAAAATAGAAGAAAGGAAAAGTTACTTGAAAAAACACTGGCAGGAAAGACAAAGAGTTCAGAAGATTAAAACACAAATGCAAAATCAGTGAAAAAAAGATGTCAAGTGAAAACTGAAGAAGAAAATTAAAGTTGAGGCACGAGAACATTGACATTGAACGAACAGAAAATCCAGTACCCGCTGCAAAGGCATATCCCGGGACCACGCCTGATCTGATCTGATCTGTGAAATAAACATATTCATAGTGAAATACACTCACAGTGAAATAAGCATATTCATGCTGAAATGTACACTCAGGGCCAAGCTTACGTCTCCACCGCCTGGCTGCCACTAAGTCAGTCCACCCAGCGCCTCTGAGTTGACCACACCGCTTAAGCTGACCTCTTTACGCATGGCTCTACGGTTCCCGGGCTCATTGGATTACGCTGAGCGCCCTGAGGAACGCAAGGACGCCAGCACAGTGAGCCCTGCAAGCAGGTTGGGGACGGTACTCGGCGCCACTAACGGAGCTGCAAGGCGCGGATGAGGTGGGGACTCGACGAGTGTGTCTGGGCGTGTCGGCTTTTGTGGGGAAGCCAATAAACCAGCTGCCAGCAAATATTGTTTCCCTCAGTCCTTCCCGTTTTCTCCAAAGCCCCGATCCCGCTGTGACGAAAGCAGGACCCGGTGGGGCCACCCCCTCCCTCTCTCGTTACAAACTTCATAGTTGGAGCAATTCGCTTTGCTAGGAAACAAAGCGATTACGATTCGTTTGCTCAGTGTTAAAATCAATCCGTTCACTGAACGCAGCCCAGGTTTGCTTGGACTGGTATATTTAGGTTTAGGTATCCAAATTTAGGTATCCAAAGGGCGCTGGCTAAATACTGACAGGTTGTCAAACGTACAGAGGGTAACTCGGAAGACGGAGCAGAACGTGAATGGTACGTGTATCAGACCAGCATTTGCGTCACCCACACATTACATGCTCAGCAGCCGAGAAATTTTTTTTAAGTTGAATAATCAAATTATTTTAGATCTCCATTGAATTATTGCACAAGTTCCGGGATTATTGTATTATCGTACAGGCGTTATTGTACATCGTAAAAAGGGTCAGATTTTCGTATTTGTACGATAATTATTGTACGACTGGCAACGCTGGGACTGAGATGAAATTGGTGGGACATTCAAATTTATGACAAAGATTCAGTTTCCGAAGACGAATTTCGAGACTTTTTTATTTTTATATTGACTTTTTTTTTTAGTTCAGTGTTCTTATTTACATGTTTAGTGGTTTGTTTTGGAATCTGTTTGTATTTGTCGTTATCTTTCAGTGTGTGTGTGTTAGTGGCGAGAGTGGTGTGTCCATGTACATATAACCGATCTCGTATGTGCGTAAAGCGGAGATGCTATTCGTGTGTGTAATTACGAAAGAGGTGTTACTGTGTGTGCGTGTGTGCGTATTGTGAGTGGGTCCTGGTGGCGTGTGTGTTACGCTGTGGACACGAGGGTAATGACGTACACGCAATGGTGTGTGTGTGTGTGTGTGTGTGTGTGTGTGTGTGTGTGTGTGTGTGTGTGTGTGTGTGTGTGTGTGTGTGTGTGTGTGTGTGTGTGTGTTGGATGGTGGGTCCACTCAATCTCCTCTACTGTATAAAAAAAACTAAGGAAAATACGAAAGAAATATTAGAGGAAAAAAACGAGTACATTTTTTATTTATTTATTTTATCCAACGCAAGATCAACAAAAATCACCATATATTTTCGTACCCCTCACTATAAAAAAAAAAATACTTTACTCTCTTTTTTTTATTTCCTTTCACTTAAAATATATGTAACACGAGATGAAGGTACACGTTGAAAAGAAATAGACACACTTGTTTGTAAAGTGTAAGTATTTATTCAGGTAAATCTCAGGTACACGTTGAAAATAAATATACACACCTGTTTGTAGAGTTTAAGTGTATTATTTCAGGTAAATCTCGACCATAAGAGCGCCTTCATAAAAAAAAGTATTTATATAATCTCCTTTCTCGTTCACTCTTCTTACGCTCAAAGAAACCACAATCAGAAACGAAGGTCGGAATTCGCAGACGTCTCCTTCCGCCACTCACATCAACCATATCTAAATGGCCGAATAGGAGCTCAATCGGGTTCTCATTGTACATTCTATTCCTGCCTACGACTTTAACTCTTTCAAGAGGATGGTATCAGGACATCTCTCCTAACGAAATTGACCCCTCTTTCGGCCACCTCTTTGGATTCTTTTTAGGAGCAGCGAGTAGCGTTTTTTTTTTTTTATTATTGTTTCCTTTTTTTGTGCCCTTGAGCTGTCTCCTTTGTTGTAAAAAAAACAAAAAAAAAACGTGTAATGCCAGGAGGTTTAGGCTAAGAATGGAATGTACATCATGAGTGTTTTCTTCACGTTCATGACGCAGAAGCTTTGTTAAACTACCACCGGTGTCATCAAACTACCCGTGGAGAAGCCTAAACCCCCACGTAGGCCTT
>NC_066538.1:4859925-4864925 GCF_024679095.1 Eriocheir sinensis
TAAATGAAAGAAACTTGCACGAAAAAAAGGAGAGAAAAAAAGATAATTGCAAAAGTAGTAACAAAAAGAGTAGAGAAAAAAAAGATAACTAGAAAACGTGGCACAAAAAAAAGGAGAAAAAAAGATAATTGAGAAAAAGTACCACAAAAAAAAACGGAGAAAAAAGACAATTGAAAAAAGTAGCATAAAAAAAAGGAGAAAAAAAATAATTGAGAAAAAGTACAACAAAAAACGGAGAAAAATAAATAATTGATGAAACGTGGCACAGAAAAAAAGGAGAAAAAAAGATCATTGAAAAAAAGTAGCATAAAAAAGAGAAGCGAAAAATTGACAAATGAAAAACTAACACCAAAAATCGGATAGAAAGAGGGACACAGAGAAAGACAGATTCCTACGCACGTGACAATGGAATAGACAATCACACAAGGAGATCAAACAGACATAGGAGATCCCCGGCTGACACAAACAAACACAATACTTGCAAACGCGAAAAGCAAGCAAGTACAGGAGAACAGATCAAAGGCAGCACACGGCGAAAGATTTACGCAACACAATGAAATGTAATCAATAAATAACGTTCAGAAGAGGAATGATTGAACAGAGATTAAGAGACGAGCTTAGGGATTATACGACGGACATACGAGTGAGAAATGAGTGCATTGAATTATACAAAAAAAAAGAAGAGTAAAAATATAACTGAAAAATAGAGAGAGACGGAAATTTGCAGAAAAAGAACAAAACGAGAGGAATACGATGGACATCCGGCAGTGAAATGAGTGAACGGAATTATACTAGAAAAAGAACAAGAGTAACAATATAACAGTGAAATATAGAGAGACTGAAATTTACAGAAAAGAAGAACATGTGTATTACAAAACGAGAGAAATACAAAAGCTAAAAAAATAGGGATTATACGACGAACATACGACAGTGAAATGAGTGAACGGAATTATACAAGAAAAAGAACAAAAATGACAATAACAGTGAAAAATAGAGAAGGAAATTTACAGAAAAAAAGAACAAGTGTATTACAAAACGAGAGAAATACAAAAGCTAAAAAAATTGGGATTATACGACGAACATACGACAGTGAAATGAGTGATCGGAATTATACAAGAAAAAGAACAAGAGTAACAATATAACAGTGAAAAATAGAGAGAGAAGGAAATTTACAGAAAAGAAGAACAAGAACAGAACGAGAAGAATACAAAAGCTAAAAAAAAACCCAGGGATTATACGACGAACATACGACAGTGAAATGAGTGCACGGAATTGTACAAGAAAAAGAACAAGAACAACAATATAACAGGGAACAATAGAGAGGAAGAAATTTACAGAAAAAGAAGAACAAAAGTATTACAGAACGAGATAAATACAAAAGCTAAAAAAATAGGGATTATACGACGAACATACGAGAGTGAAATGAGTGCACGGAATTATACTAGAAAAAGAACAAAAATACAATATAACGGAAAAATAGAGAGAAGGGGAAATTTACAGAAAGAGAACAACAAATGCATTACAGATCGAAAGGATTCCAAAAGCTAAAAAAAAAAAAGAATACTGAAAAGATACAATAACTACAGAACAAGAATATTAGAGATCAGAAATATAACAAAACAGCAATTTATTAGAGTACAGGAATATTACATGAACAACAACAACAAAAAAAAAACATTATAGTCACAGGAACGAGAATATTACAGAAAAAAAAACAATCAGAGAAATGAAAGCGATATACAAAAGCAAAACTGTTACATATAAAAAAAAACACATGAAAGAAAACGAATCAGTACACGAAAACAACGCAACATAGAAAACGGGAATAAAGCGAGAGGGGGAGAAATCACAGGATAGTCACTCGAAACGAACTGCAACAAAAACAACAGCAACAACAGCAAAAACAAGTAACCGGAATAAAACGCGGCTAACAAACTGAGAGAAAAGATAAAAGGTGAGTAATCCGAAAAAAAAGAAACACTAGAAAAATATGTATAAAGGATTGAGATGAAATAAAAATGTTAGGGAACGGAATGAAAGGAAAATATGTAAGGAAGTGGATTGATAAAATATATATAAGAGAATGGAATGCAAAGAACTATAGAAGGGATGGAATGAAAGAAAGATGTAAAGGAAGGAATGTGAAAAATAATATAAGAAATGGAATGAAGAAAAATATATAATGGGTTTGGAATAGAAAAAAATGTGTTTGGGAATGGAATGAAAAAATATATATAAGGAATAGAATGAAAAATATATAAGAGAATGAAATGAAAAAAAATATATAAGGAACTGAAATTAAAAAAATGTGGAGTTGAATGAAAAAAAATACATTAGGGATAGAATGATGAAACATATGAGGGATGGAAATGAAAAAAAAAAATATGTATAAGCAAATAGAATGAAGAAACGACATGAAAGAATGGAACGCTGCCAAAATATAGACAAAGCAAGTGAATAAGTAACAAAAGTATATATATCTCTCAGAAAAAAAAAACACGCGGATAGCAAACTGAGAGAAAAGATATAAGGTGAACATTCCAAAGAAAACACAATATACTAGCATCGATATTTTTTCACTAACACACTAAAAGAGCCTAAAAAAACAAACATTGGCAGCAAACTGAGATACTACATAAAATAGACAAATAATCCAAAAGAAATATGCTAGTATCTACTTTTCACAAACACCCAAAAGAAATGTAAAGGCACAGTTGCTGAAAATATCGACAGCACAAAGTTATGAATAACAAAATTGTATATATCAGCTACACACACAAACACACACACAATATTCTCCGCTTTTCAGAACTTTAACCAAATAAAAATGTATAGAAAACGCAACGTGTGATGATCAATACTCGAGAACACAAAGGAATACTGACTTACACGTATACAAAGAGATAAACCAAAAATAGACGCATGGTCGACACACAATTTAATCGATGAAAGAGAAAAAAAGTCTTTAGTATATGTAAGGAAAAAAATAGTCAATGAAAACGAAAATACAACACGAAAAAATATAAAAGAAGATTAAGAAGTGGAAGTAATGGAGAAAAAGTGATCTAGCAGAGAGAGAAAAAGAATGAAAAGAAAAATGGAAACAAAAATAGGACATAAAGTAAAATCAGTTTAAAAGAAAAATATGTATTAGAGGAATAAGAAGACAAAGAAAAGAAAGTAAAGAAAAAAATGGAAAAGCGAAAAGTGATCTAGCAGAGAGAAAAAAAAGAATGAAAAGAAAATGGAAACGAAAATAAGACAAAGTAAAATCAGTTCAAAAGAAAATTATGTATTAGAGGAATAAAAAGACTAAGAAAAGAAAGTAAAACAAAAAAACAAATGATCAAGCGAATAGTGATCTAGCAGAGAGAGAAAAAGAATGAAAAGAAAATGGAAACAAAAATAGGACATAAAGTAAAATCAGTTCAAAAGAAAATTATGTATTAGAGGAATAAGAAGACAAAGAAAAGAAAGTAAAAGAAAAAACAAAAATAAATGGAAATGCGATTATATGGATTTTTTTTTCCTTTAATATTGTTTTCTTTTTTTTACGTCCTTGAGATGTCTCCTTTGCTGTAAAAAAAAACCCTCATACATCACGGCAGCCACCATAAATATAAATTAGCCTGCGCCACTAGCGGGCTGGGGCCGTCCAGAAGGCCCCTCAAGAAAGCCTACGGGCACTACAGGCACCACAAAAAAACTAAAGGAGAATGAAAAGGAAAATATCTCAGGAAAAAAAGTAGATAAGAGAAAAATATTAAAGCGAAAAGATACGAAAAAGCCAATAAGTATCATATATAAAAAAGAAGCGAAAGAATAAAGGAATATGAATAAAAGAGCAGAAACAACAAAACAAAAAAATGGGAAACGAGAAAAAACACCACTATGCTATAATAATAAAAAAGCAAAATAAACAGAATAAGATAATGAAAATGAAAATAAAAGAAGAGCAAAATAGATAAAAATATATAAAAGTGACAACATATAAAAAATAATAACAGATAAAAAAAGAGAACACAAAAAAACTGAAAAAATAAGATACAGAAAAACGAACAAAAGGGAGAGAAAAAAAAAGAAAAAAAAAAGGAGACAAACACCACCACGATAAGAACTTACTAAAACAAGCAAAACAAACAAGCTAAACAAAGACAAACACGATAAACAAACAAAAAACACACGTTACTGATTTACCTTCACCCTCCTTTCCTAATTGACGGAGGGAAGTAATGGCTTGGAGGGAGGAGGGGAGAGAGAGAAGGGAGAGAAAGAGGGAGGGAGGGAGGGAGAGAGGGAAGGAATGAAGAGGGATGTGAAGAGGTCAGAAGGGAAGGAGGGAGGAAAGAGGGAAAAGGGAGAGACGGAGGACAAGGAGGAGGAGAAAGGAGGGGAGAAAAAGAAGAGGAAGAGGGGAGAAACGATGGAGGAATGGAGAGAAGGAGGTCAAGAGGAGAGAATATTGATGAAAGAGAGGAGAGAGGAGGAGGAGGAGGAGGAGGAGGAGGAGGAGAGAAGATGAATAAGTGAAGAGAAGAGGAATATTGCAGGAGGGAGAGAGGACAAGGGAGAGGAAAGGGGAGGAAAGGAAGCAAAGAGAAGGGAGGAGACAAATAAAAGGGAATAGGGGTAAAAGAAGAGGAGGAAGAGGAAGGGAAAAATAACAAAAAGGAAAATAAAATGAGGTAAAGGAAGATAAGAGAGAGCGAGAAAGGAGAGAAGAGAAAGAAGAAAAAAGAGAAAGAGGGAGAATAAGTGGAGGAGGAAGAGGAGGAGGAAATAGTAGAGAAAAGCTGAGGAAAAAAGAGAAAAAGGGAAGAATAAGAAGAGGAGGAAAACAGAAAAAAAACAATGGTAAAATTTGAAGAGAATGGAAAATAGAAGAAAAAAGAAGAAAAAGGAAGAAGAGGGAAGAAAAGAAGGTCAGAATAAATAATAAGAGAAGGACAACAGGTGGAGGAAAAGAGGAAAAGGAAAAGGAAGAGGAGGAGGAAGAGGAG
>NC_066538.1:4872425-4914925 GCF_024679095.1 Eriocheir sinensis
TGTCTGGTCTGTCTGAATGTCTGCCTTGCCCTTTCGTCTCTCTTTATATCTCTCTTTCGCTTCCTCGTTTTTTTGTGAGTGTGTTTCTCTTTGTGTTGTTTCTCGGTCTGTTTGTCTTTGGTTCTCTCTCTCTTCCTCCCTTTGTCTATCTATCTGTCTATCTATCTAGCTCTATCTACCTATATACCAATCTTCTTCCACATTTTCTCACCGCAATTCCAAACTCACTTCCAGAAAAACACTCACAATCACACACACACACACACACACACACACACACACACACACACACACACACACACACACACACACACACACACCTATTTTATCCACCAATTTATGATTTTTTTTTCTCACACACAAAAAGTTAATTTCCACCTAATTGGACCAACCCATTTTTTTATCTCCTTTTTTTTCCTTCGCGACCAATCTTGAGCGCAATTAGCAATTATCTTCTTTTCACCTGACTCTCTAATTAGCGACAGGTAACGCTACTCGCCTGGTGGATATATTAATTCAGTGATAACCTACATACGTACAAACTCCATTTCCTTGTGTTTTCTTTTCTTTTCTTTTCTTTTCTCAGTTTCTCGCAAGTTTCTCCTTTTTTTCTCTTTTATATCACCTCTTTTTTACTTGATTCTCTTTTTCCTTCCTTCCTTCCTTCCTTTCTTTTTTCATCTTTGTTTCTTTGCGTACTTTCTTCCTTGTCTCCTTTCTTCCGTATCTCCTTTCCTCTCTATGTCCTCTTTTTTTCGATCTTTCTTAACTCCCAATTTTCCTCATATCTTGTTTTCATTTATTCTTCTTATTTACTATTTTTATTATTTCTTACTATTTTTGCTTCTTCTTTTCCTCTTCCGTCATTAATATATTTCTTCTTTTACCTTTTCCTCTTCTTCCACCTTTTTCTCTCGCATCCTAATGTTTTTTTCTCTCTTTTCTCTCCACATTTTCTTATCTCTTTTTTTTCCATTCAAATAGTGCTCCTCCACCTCCACTTCCTCCTCCTCTCTTCCTCTTCTTCCTTTCCTCTCATTTCTCTAGACGTTTTCTTATCTCCCTTTCTCCACTCAATTCGTGATTCTCTACCTCCTCTTCCTCGTCCTCCTTCTCCTCTTCCTCTTCTTCCTTTCCTCTCATTTCCTTTTAATTTGTTTCTCTCTTACCCTTTTCTCTTCTTCCATCTCTTTCGCTTGATCTTCTTTTTCTCTCTCGTATTCTAACATCCATTTCTCATTTCTTTCCACGTTTTCCTTATCCCCTTTTACTCCACTCAACTCCTGTTCCTCCACCTCCTCTTCTTTCTCTCTTCCTCTTCTTCCTTTCCTCTCATTTCTCTACAAGTCGTTTTCTTATCCCCTTATCTCCACTCAACTCGTGTTCCTCCACCTCTTCCTCCTCCTCTCTTCCTCTTCTTCCACTTCTCTCATTTCACTTTTACCTTTTTCTCTTCTTCCACCTCTTTTTCTCTCACATTCTAACATCCTTCTCTCATTTCTTTCCACATTTCCTTATCCCCTTTTCTACATTCAACTCATGTTCTTGCTCCTCCTTCTCCTCCTTCTCTCCTCCTCCTCCTTTCCTCTCATTTCCCTTTAATCTGTTCCCAAGCCTCCGTAATGCGCGACACCATCAGTCTTAATTCTCTCTCTCCTTCGTTTAAGAGTTCGCAACCCTTCCCGCGAACCCATCCAATTCTGCGCGTTAATCCCAATTGTCCTAACGCCAAGCCATCCCCAGACACGCGTAAGCTAATCCCCACAGCCCTCGCAATGACCGCAAATCCCAAAGTGTAATCCCCTCAGTCCATTTAAAACAAACAAACACACTAACCCACCCCCACCCACCCCCACACACACACAAATAAACATACCTACGCACACACATATACGCACACAGGAATACACATGGATTATCAGAGAATATAAGCTTTTTTTTCTTCTCCTTCCCTCCTCTCTCCTTCATTATCTTATTATTCTACTTTCTCTACTTAATAAACACACACACACACACACACACACACACACACACACACACACACACACATACACACATACAAACACACATGACTTTCCACAGTGTTTTTTTTTCTTCTCCTTCCTCCTCCTCCTCCTACTCTGTTTCATTTCCTTCCCTTTATCCTCTGTTTATTTATCATTTACTTTCGCCCACTCCTTTATCCGCTTAACTACTTTACTCCCCAAGCTACATTAGCCGTTTTAGTTCATTATCTAATCTCTCCTTCATTCCCTCTCATTCATTTCCAAACTCTACTTCCCATACGATATTAGACATTTTTTTTCTTCCTCCCTAACCCAATCTCTCCTTCATACCCTCACATTCTTTCATTCCTTTTTAACATCTATATTTCCCGAACTATATTGACCATTTCTTTCTTTCTCCTGTCTCTCCTTCATTCTTTTCCAAACCCCACTTCCCACACGATATTTGTCTTTTTTTTCTTTCTCCCTTGCCCAATCACTAATTCATCCCCTCACATTCTTTAATCCCTTTTAATAACATCAATACTTCTCAGACTATTTTAACCATTTCTTTCTTTTTCCTGTCCCTCCTTCATTTCTTCATTTCTTTCCAAACTCTACTTCCCACACGATATTAGACGTTTTTTTTTTTCTTCCTCCCTAACCCAATCTCTCCTTCATCCCCTCACATTCTTTAATCTCTTTTAAGATCAATACTTCTCAGACTATTTTAACCATTTCCTTCTTCCTCCAACTTCTCCTCCATCCCTTCCCATCCTTAATCCCTTTTAAGATCAATACTTCTCAGACTATTTTAACCATTTCTTTTTTCCTCCAATTTCTCCTTCATTCATTTACATACCTTCATCTTTCAACGCCTCTACTCTCCATAATTATCTTGTGTTCCTCCGCTTACTTACCTGCCCCCCCCCTGTACTAATTAACAGGTAACATAATCTTTTTAACATCCAAGCTTTCCCCTATAGCCTTCACTTCATTATTATCACATCACATCAGCATACGATCAATCCCTTTGCAATTAATTTCAACTCACAACATAATCCTTTGAACTTCCTAACTTCGCTAAACTTCCCTTCATCTCTTTACATATGCATAACTTCACCCCTTTTAGGACTATTCCCCCCTTGAAGCTCCAAAACCCTTTCCGAAGTCCTTCCCTAACTTTCAAAAGCTGAACTAATAACAACATAACTAACAACTAACAACTGAACTTCCTTTATAAACTGCGCATCATCTCTTCACATATATAAACTTTCATCCCGTTTACGACCCTGTTTTAGTTCGAAGCTCAAAAGCCCTTCGCCAACAGTCAAAAGCTAATCTAAATCCAAATAACATAATCTTTTAAACTTCCTTACTTCCTTTCTAACCTTCTCTTCATATCTTAACAAATTCACAAACATTCATCCCCTTCACAGCTCAATTCCCCCTCTAAAATCCTTCCCTCATGTCCTCTCAGTCCTATCAAAAGCTAGACTAAAAGCAAATACGAGTAATTAAAATTCGTTGCTTCCTTTCAAATCTTCCCTTCATCTCTTAACAAATTCACAAACCTTCATCCCCTTCACAGCTCTATTCCCCTTCTAAGCCCCAAAACCCTTCCCTAAGTTCCTCCTAAACTGTCAAAAGGTAAACTAAAGGCAAATACCAAGCCTTTAAACCTACTGACTCCTTTTCTAATCTTCGCTTCATCTCTCCACATATACAAATTTCATCATTCCCTCTATTCCCCCTCTAAAATCCTTCCCTCATGTCCTTTTCAACCTGTCAAAAGCTAATCTTAGAGGGAATACCAATCCTATAAACTTCCTTGCTTCCTTTCAAACTTTCTCTTCATCTCTTAACAAATTCACAAACCTTCATCCCCTTCTAAGCCCCAAAACCCTTCCCTAAGTTCTTCCTAAAATATCAAAAGCTTAACTAAAAACAAATAACATAATTCTTTAAACTTCCTTGCTTCCTTTCAAACCTTTTTCTTCATCTCTAAACAAATTCACAAACCTTCATCCCCTTTACAGCTCTATTCCCCTTCTAAGCCCCAAAACCCTTCCCTAAGTTCTTCCTAAATTGTCAAAATCTTAAAGCAAATACCAATCATATAAACTTCCTTGCTTATTTTTTAACCCTTTCTTCCTCTGTTTATACATACCTTCAATTTCTTTACGATTATATTCCCCCTCTAAGCCCTAAAACTGTCAAAAGCTGAACCAAAAGCTACCAGTCGATGTTTTGCCCTGCCTCCAGAGTAACACATTGGTTATGGATGAAACTAAGAGAGCATCACCCTTTGAACTGCCTTACCTGACCTTCCAATCCTCTGTACACACACAAACACACATACATACCTTCATCCTCTTTACCACTCTACTCGCTTCCAATCCCACGAACCCTTCCCATATCAACACACGTACATTCAAAACACTATGATCCTTTTACCCTCCGCTATTCAATCCTTCATACACACATGCCTGCGTCCTTTACATGTCAACTCCGCTCTCCAAAACTCAGGTACCTCAGCTGCCTCCAACTCGCATTCCTTCCTTCCAACTTTCCCATTCCATCATTCAAAGCAACATGATCCCTTTACTTAAACTATTCAAGCATCTATACACACATACCTACGTCCTTCATATGTTTATTCCGCTCTCCAATTCTCAGGTACCTCAACTTCCTCCACCTTACTTTCCTACCTTCCAATTTTCCCATATCAACAAGCATTCAAAACAACACGATCCCATTACTTAAACCATTCAAGCATCTATACACACATAACTTTGCACTCTTTACATGTCTATTCCCCTTTTCAATTCTCAGGTAAGTTGCCCAGCCTCCCACACCTAACCTTCCTACCTGCCAACATTACCTAACTATCTCTCTACCTTCCCCTATTCAGTTCTATATTTACACATCCCATCGTCCTCCTTACAAGTCTATTCTCTTCTCCAATCCTCAGGTACGTTCCCAGATTCCCTCATCACCTGGCGCAATCCTAATCAGCGCACAGGTAAGCCGGCAGCCCAGTCATACGTCACGGCTTCGAATCCAACTTCAGGAAACTAATCGTGTTCGGGTGATCCGGGAGTTTCTAGGCAATCAAGGAATTATACCGTGATTTGGTTCAGACTTGTGTGATTAGCCAGTCCATTTGTTATCCTCCTCCTCGGCCTCCTCCTCCTCCTCCTGCTTCTCCTCCTTCGCCTGTTCCTGCTCCTGATTCTGATTAAGTTTCTCCTTCTCCTCCTCCTCCTCCTTCAACTATTCATGGTTTCATCCTCGTCCTAAAACTATTTCTCCTTCGCTTGCTCCTCTCCTTTTCCTTCGGGTTGTTCTGCTTATTCTCCTGCTGTATTTGTTATCATCATTCTACTACTTCTCATTCACCTTCTTCTAATTCTCTTCCTCGTTCTTATCCTCATTTTCACTTTCCCACTCCTTTTCCTTCGCCTGTTCCTTATGATTCTTGGTTCTCCTTATTCTCCCTCTCATTATTATCTTCAACTTCTTCTCCTTCGCTTTCTTCTGCTTTTTTTTCCCCTTCTCCTACTGATTTTATACTCCTCTTCCTCCTCTTAATTTTTTTTCTTCTTCTGCTTCTGTTTCTTCTACTGTTGTTATTACTTCTTCCCTTCTTCTTCTATGTCCACTTTCCTTCTACTAAATCTTCTTTCTTTTCAATTTGCTGGTTCTTCTCATCCTCCTCCTCTTCTTCCATTTCCTCTGTCTCCTTCTATTCCTCCTCCGCTTTCTCCTCATCCTCCTCCTGCTCCTCCCCATCTTTCTTTTTCTGTTTCCTTCTGCCATATATTATTTCTTTTCAGTCTTATCCTCCTATTCTTCGTCCTCCTCCTCCTCCTCCTCCTTCTCCACTTATTGTTCTGCTTCCGTGCTCTCTCTCGGGTAATTTATTTCATTTTGGTTTTTCGTTTTTGCCATGTTCTGACTGTATATCTTCTTTCTCTCTCTCTCTCTCTCTCTCTCTCTCTCTCTCTCTCTCTCTCTCTCTCTCTCTCTCTCTCTCTCTCTCTCTCTCTCTCTCTCTCTCTCTCTCTCTCTCTCTCTCAAAGGAATCATAAAGATCAAATACCACGAAATATTGTCTGGTATCGTTTTTCGAGAGAGAGAGAGAAGTCAAAGGTCAAACAGAGGGCAAAGCTCAAATATTCAGAGGTCTTCCCGAGTTCAAGGTCCGAATCGTATAGTAGACAGTCTCTCTCTCTCTCTCTCTCTCTCTCTCTCTCTCTCTCTCTGTCTGTCTGTCTCGGTGACCTAGTGAATAACTTAGCGTGATCTCTGACCTCTCCTGCACCCTCGCACTGACCTCCATAGTCCACCCTCAACAATTCTCTGACCCTGAACTCTGACCTCTAAGTTGAAGGGAAGGAGGGAAAGGAAAAGGAGAGGAGGGGAAAGGAGTGAGTGACAGGACGGAACGGAAAGGAAAGGGTAAGGAAGGGAATGGGAGGGGAGTGAAAAGGAAGGGGAAAAAGAGTAAGGAAGGGGAGGGGAGGGGATTAAGAGGGGATATGAAAGAAGGGGAGGGGAGGGGAAAGAAGGAAGTGAGGGGACGGATGGGAAAGAAAGAAGAAGGAAGGGGAGGGAGGAAGGGACTGAGACGGAATATGAAAGAAGGGGAGGGGAGGGGAAAGAAGGAAGTGAGGGGACGGAAGGGAAAGAAAGGGTAAGGAAGGGGGGGGGGAGGGGATTGAGAGGGGATATTAAAGAAGGGGAAATGTTGCGGATATGAAGGGAAGGGAAGGGAAGGGGAAGTGGAAGAAAAGAAAAGGAAAGTAAGGCCAGGGGAATGAGAGAGATGGAAAATGGAAGGGATATAAATGGAGGGGTAAGGGAAGGGAAATGTAGGGAAAGGGAAGGGAAGGGAAATGAAGGTAAGAAGAAGATATTTGAAGAGAGGGAAAAAGAAGAAGTACAGTGACGGGAGAGAAAGGGAGATGGAAGGGAGGGAAAGTGAAGGGTAGGAATAAGGAAAGGGGAGACGAAGGGAGAGAAAAGGAGGGAATAAAACGGAAGGAGACTGGAGATAATTCGAAGAGGCGGAGGAAAGGAGAGAAGGAAAAAGGGAGAAGAAAATGAAGGGGTTTGAAGGGTATGGGAAGGGGATGGAAAATAATAGAGGGAAAGGAAGGGACGAGAAAGTGATGGATGGGAAAAGGGAGGGAAATGATTAATCAAAAGAAGGGAGGAGAAATGAAAGGAGGGGAAAGGGAGAGGAAAGGAGGTGAATGATTGGAAGGGAGTGTGTGTGTGTGTGTGTGTGTGTGTGTGTGTGTGTGTGTGTGTGTGTGTGTGTGTGTGTGTGTGTGTGTGTGTGTTTCAATCTCGCTGGTCGTATGTTTGAGAGCAAGATTTTTTCCTACCTTCCTCCGCCGTGAACACACAAACACACACACACACACACACACACACACACACACACACACACACACACACACACACACACACACACACACACACACACACAGTACCGGCGCCATAAAGCAAAAATATCGTGACCATAAATAAAGAGATGAAAAATGTATAGACAAAAGGAAGTGTGTGTGTGTGTGTGTGTGTGTGTGTGTGTGTGTGTGTGTGTGTGTGTGTTTAAAATAGAAAAAAGTCATGACCGGAGAGGCTGACACACACACACACACACACACACACACACACACACACACACACAAAGCACATAGATAAAACAAACATTGATAAAGTCCAAAAACAAACCTACTAATAAATCACAAAATATATAGAAAAACAACAACAAAAATACTAAATAATAATAATAATAATAAGAATAATAAGAATAAGAATAAGAATAAGAATAAGAAGAAGAAGAAGAAAAAGAAGAAGAAGAAGAAAAAGAAGAAAAATGAAGCTGGTATTTCAATCTCTCTCTCTCTCTCTCTCTCTCTCTCTCTCTCTCTCTCTCTCTCTCTCTCTCTCTCTCTCTCTCTCTCTCTCTCTCGCGTACCTTCCCTCACCTGTACCTCACCTGCCTCATCAAAAACAGGTATTAATAAGCCATCGGGGCCACACTCACGGCTCGCTCGTAACTAAGAGGCGGCGCGGTAATGACGCCTCGCAACCGCTAATAACTGACGCCTCTATCGCCTCGAGAATCACGTAATTAGTGGGTGTAATTAAGAGGTATAAGTTCCGTGTTGCACCCCTTCCCTTCTCTCTCTCTCTAGCGTGTGTGTCTCGGTTCAGGAAGTAAAAATGAGGAAGAAAAAAAAAAAGATGATTGAGGAGATGTATTCACCGCATAACTTCTCTCTTTGTTGCTGTGTTTTTTTCACCTTTTTTTTATCGGGCACACAGAACGAGAGGAAATATATAAATGAAATGGTAATTGTATGGTGAATGATGGAGCAGGGAAGGGAAGGGAAGGGAAAGGAAGGGGAGAGTGAGTGGAGGGGAAGGGAGGGGGAAATAAGGAATAGGAAACGAAGTGGGGGAACATGAACGAACACAAATGAAGGTGACGGGAGATACTATGAAGAGACGGAGAAAGGGAGGGAAAAAGAAGGATAGAAACGGAGGGGCGGGGAAGGTATGGGAAAGGGGAGGAAAAACAGTGGGAAAGGAAGGGAGAAGAAAGTGATGGAGGGGAAAGGGAGGGAAGAGAAGAATAAAAAAAAGGGAGAGAAGAAAAAGAAGGTAAGAAATGGAGGGGCAAGGAAGGTATAGGAAAGGGAAGGAAAAATAGTGGGAAAGGAAGGGAGGAGAAAGTGATGGAGGGGAAAGGGAGGGAAAAGAAGATTAAAAAGAAGGGAGAGAAAAAGAAGGAGAGAAAAGAGGGGCAAAGAAGGTATAGGTAAGGGAAGGAAAACACTGGGAAAGGAAGGGAGGAAAAAGTGATGGAGGAGAAAAAGAGGGAAAAGAAGAATCAAAAGAAGGGAGGGAAAAAAGAGGGAAAGAAATGGAGGGGCAAGGAAGGTATAGGAAAGGGAAGGGAAAACAGTGGGAAAGGAAGGGAGGAGAAAGTGATAGAGGGGAAAGGGAGGGAAAAGAAGAATCAAAAGAAGGGAGGGAAAAAGAAGGAAACAAATAGAGGGGAAAGGAAGGAATAGGAAAGGGAAGGAAAAACAGTGGGAAACGAAGGTAGGAAAAAGTGGGAGGGGAAATGGAGGGAAAATAAGAATCAAAAGAAGGGAGGAGAAATGAAAAAAAAGGAAGGTAAAGTAAGGTAATGAAGGTGAATGAAAGTAAAATATGACACACGAGAAATAATACCAACATAAATTTTTCCTACTTCTTGTTGCATTTTTATTTTCTTTATTTTATTTACAGGAAAGGAAGCAGCTCAAGGGCAACAACAACAACCCCCCAAAAAATGTAGAAAAAAAGCCCGCTAATCGCTGCCATTAAAAAAAAAGATAAAAGGAAAGAGTGGCCAAAAGAGAGGTCAATTTCGGGTGGAGGTCAATTTCGGGCGTTGTTGTTGTTGTTGTTGTTGTTGCTGTTGTTGTTGTTTCCTCTCTTTTTCATACTTTTTTGTGGCACAGGAAAGGTAAGTAAACAGATAATGAATGAAAAATAAATAAAACAAACAAAAATATGATAAATTATGACAGCAAATAATTGTAAAATATGAAATAAGAAACATAGCAGCCACATATCATTTATTTTTTCTGTTGTTCTCAAAATGATAATAATAATAAAACACATAAATATAAATGCAAGTAAGTGTGAAATCTAACCTAGAAGACATGACAACCGCAGAGTTTTCCTTCTTTTCTTATTTTTTCTTGTGTTTTCTCATTTCTTTTTCATGTTTTGGGGGTACACGGAGGACAATATAAATAAATAATCAATGTATAGGAATGCAAAATCTGAGAGGAACAGACATAACAAGCACATAATTTTCCTTTTTCTTGCTTTTCTTTCCTTGTTTTCATGTTTCTGGGCACAAGGAAGAAAGCGGGAAATAAATAACGAATGTAATTATCGCGTTGCGCAAAACTAGAATGTCAGAATTTCCTTTCCGTGCGAGAAAAATTATGAGCGAAACGCGGTTATCAAATCATTTTCGGAATTCAACACGTGCGTAACAGACAGACGGACAGACAGACACACACACACACACACACACACACACACACACACACACACACACACACACACACACACTTTTTCCTTCTTTCTTTTCTTTCTCTCTTTCTTTCTTTCCTTTCTTTTCTTTCTTTCTTTCAGTTTTTCTTCTTTTCTTTCTCACACAAACACACACGAACACTTTCTTATTCTTTCCTTCTCCCTTCTTTCCTTTTTTTCTTTCCTTATTTCCTTTTCTTTATTTCTTCCTTCTTCTCTTTCTCTCGCTTTCTTTCCATTTCCCTCTTTCTCTATCTCCCTGACGAACGTAAAAGGGAAAAAAAACAAGAACACACTCGACAACAACAACAACAACAACAACAACAACTGTATTCTTACTTGCTCTCTTTCTCTCACCAACAAGAAAACAAAAACAGCTAAAACAACATTGACAACAACAACTCTCTCTTTTTCTTACCAACAAATAAGAAAAAAAAATCAGGCAAAAACACACACACCTGAGTCCTCGCACCTTACATACCCTTCCGCCAATCGTGAATCACTTTCCAGGTAAGCCTTCATTAAGTTCTCACCTGCCAGACACGTAAATTGCTCTCAAGTGAACTGAATTTGGGAGCGGACTGCCGGCGGTCACGAGAGGGCCGCCCAACCAATCAGAATGCGAGGCGTCGAGGCTAACGGCCAATCAAAAGCCTTCATTGCCTTTACTCTTTGGCCAATCACTGAATTTCGTTTCCACCGCTTTTACCCCTCTCTCTCTCTCTCTCTCTCTCTCTCTCTCTCTCTCTCTCTCTCTCTCTCTCTCTCTCTCTCTCTCTCTCTCTCTCTCTCTCTCTCTCTCTCTCTCTCTCTCTCTCTCTCTCTCTCTCTCTCTCTCTCTCTCTCTTTGTGTTTGATTTGTCAGTTTTTTTTTTTGTATTTTTTGTGTGTTTTATTTCTTGTCTTTGTTTTATTAAAGTGTGTGTGTGTGTGTGTGTGTGTGTGTGTGTGTGTGTGTGTGTGTGTGTGTGTGTGTGTGTGTGTGTGTGTGTGTGTGTGTGTGTGTGTGTGTGTGTGTGTGTGTGTGTGTGTGTGTGTGTGTGTGTGTGTGTGTGTGTGTGTGTGTGTGTGTTTTGTTCTTCCTCTTTTTCATTTTATCATTATCTCTATTTTTAAGCGACTATTTTCAGCTCTCGTCCCTGTTTGCTGGATCGCTTTCTCATGTTTTCTGTTTTATTACATACATTTTTTTTCCTAACTTAAAAATATTACTCTCGTGTCCTTTTTTACTGTCTTTTTTTTATCTCATAGTCGATGCTTCTGTTTGCTGCCTCCATTTTACTCCACTTTTATCATCCTCACCGTCGGCCCTTTGCGTCACGGCTTGCTTGCTTTCTCTTCAAGTTTTGCTGTTCCCGTTTTTTTATTATCATTATTTTTCTCACGGCCGACAAATATCGCCTCGCCGTGTGTCGCATTGTTGCACTCCCCGGCGTCTTCTCTCGTTAGTTTCATGCTTGCGCTCCGTTGGCCGCGCTCACCGACCTGACTAACGTGTTCTTCATTTCACCCTCTCCCTGTCACGGCGGCGCTACACGAGACTTGCTACTGATCCGTGTGTTTAGGTTGTTATCTGAGTGCGGGACATAGTATTAGACCCTCCTCGCATTCTTATTCATATTTTGTTTACCCGTGTGCTGTTACTAATAATATAACCTCTGTATTCTTATTTTGTTGTCTGAAAATGCAGATACTAATAATGATGCCTATGTTCTTTTATTGGTTTTAACTGTGTCTGTCATTAGGGGTAAAAGCATTATTCGTTTACTATTTATTACTGTTCTTATATTGTTATCCAAACGACGCAAATGATGATGATAACTCTGTTCACTGTTTACTTTGTTCTGTTTGTCTATCTTCAAGGAAAAATGATTAATCGTCCACTATTTCTCTGCATTCTTTTGTTTATGTTTTTCGTTTGTGTTTCTCTGTTGCTTTAATACTAATCATAACTATTCTTTTATTGCTTTGAACTGTCTGTCTTTCTGTATGACTCTTTTAAATATTTTTCTCTTCATTATGCCAAAGTTAATCGTAATTCATATTCAGTTCATGCCGGTTATCCAAAAGTATTGTTCATTTATACGTAACACTTTTTATTATGTTTTTGTAGGCTTTGAACATTTTTACTATTTTTTATTGTATTTTGTTTTTCCTGTTGCTTCAGGCTTGTTTTATGCCTTCATTTTAGAATTTCGTTAACTCTCGCTTCCTACTCGCGCTATTTCAGTTTCAGACGAACGCGCTGATAATTGTTTTCTTTTTACCTGTCGTTGTTTCCTGTATAAATTTGTACCAGACTTTCATTAACTGACTTCGAACCTCCAATATGTCTTTGGATCGCATTTTAAAACATTTCGTCGCCCAAGTTCACATATTTGACAAGGCTTTCGTATGTGTTGTGGGCATTTCCAGGAGTAGTTTTATGACCCTGGTGGTAGTTTGACCCTTACTCAGTAGCATGAGCCTAAAGAAACACCCATTAGAACCCGATTGATCCCTTCTTTGACCTTTTGAAATAGTTGATGTTAGAAGCGAAAGTCTTATTAAGTTATACGAGGAAAAAAAAAACGGAGCATCCCTGAAACTATACTAATAACTTTTAATTTCACAACATTCAGTGATTTCCAACTACTGATACGTTTTCAATATTCAATGAGGAGTTAGTTGCATCACAGCACTTTTGAAACTTACGTAATAATTTTTAATTCTACGACTAGCCTCTGATGCACTATACCAAATTAACGAACGATTTTTAACATTATTTTCATTTTGCAAACATTTATTTATTCACATTTTCATTATTTTATTCTGATCTTATTTTTCTTTTATTTTCCATTTCTTATTCTTTTGCCAATTTTCACGACCTTCTGGTGAATGATATTGAATTAGAGGATATAATTATTGCACGTGATTGGCGCTTGTGGTTGTGTGGAATGGTGGTTGTGGTGGTGGTGGTGATGGTGGCGGTAGTGGTGCTTGTGGTTGTGGTGGTGGGAGGGGGGGTGAGGGGGGGGGATGATGTTGGTTATCTTTTTTCGTATAAGTGTTAGTTGAAGGAAGGTTTCTCATATTTTTTTTTCTTTGCAAGTATGAACTATCAAACTTTTCATTTTTTTACGTATTCATATTCTTCTAAAGTTTATCTTCTGCCTTATTTCGTCTACATACTCATTTCTTTTTTGTCAATATTAACTTATTTTACTATTCTTGTTTTACTATTTTTGTCTTATTCTTCTATCAGTTATCTATTTCTTTTGCCAAATTGTAACCTATCTACCTTTTTTCTTGCCAATATTAACCATTTTATATCTCATTAATACTTCCCTTTCCTTCCGCAGCACCTGTTTATAATGTTTACCTTTGAAATACATGAATTTACCTGTGCCGCGAGTATTTCCTGCGCTACTTAATTATTCATGCTATCAACGCACCTTTCCATACCTGAGTCTCGTGTTTGTGATGTGTGTATATGATTAGCGAGGTGTGTGTGTGTGTGTGTGTGTGTGTGTGTGTGTACCTGTCAGAGGTGGTAATTAGTGCTTGGCTTTGATTAGACTAAAGCGACGAGCAGCAGCCTCCATTTCGTCACCAATAGCAAGGAGTGACAGTAATAATAATAATAATAATAATAATAATAATAATAATAATAATAATAATAATAATAATAATAATAATAATAATAATAATAATAATAATAATAATAATAATAACTGCTACAACATTTTTCATACTACTACTCCTACGACTACTACTACTACTACTACAGATACACCTACATAAACTTCAACACTTTCCAGCAAAACAACAACAACAACAACAGCAACACAACCTCAACAAAATACACAATTCTGAAAGCCCAAACAGAGATAAATTAACAATGAAATCGCTTACGGGCAAATACACAAACATTGCACGGACCCTCAACTTTAATTAACGCAGTCCTGAGGTAAAAATAGACATACATACACATAAGCAACACCAAAATCATCACCATCATCACCACCATCACCATCACCATCACCACGTTTCCACTCTCACCACCACCAACAATAACAACAAAAACAAGATGAAAACAGTAATAACACCAGCAGAAGGTTACATATTTTTTACCCTTCATTTAGTTAGGCATTCAGTTATTCAGTCAGTCAGTCAGTTACTCAGTCAAGTCGTTCAGTAATGATGAGGCAGTTGGTTAGTCAGTAAGTGTAGTCATTCAGTCACTTAGTCATTCAGTCAGTCATTTTCAGCCATTACGTTTAGTCAGTTAATCAGTTAATTAGCCAGTCAGAGAGGCCAGCTTTTCAAAACATTAAGAGAAAGCTATTTAGATCATTTTTCACCCATAATTTTACCATCATTCCAAATAGGATAATCAGTCAGTCAGTCAGTCAGCCAGTCAGTTAGTTCAACCAGTTAACCAGTCAGACAAGTAGGCCTGTTGATATAAAATAAGAGAAAACGAGTTAGCCAGCACTATACATCAGCCAGTCAGTCAGTCAGTCAGTCAGTCAAGTCAGTCAGCCAATCAGTCAACCAGTCACACAAGAAAGCCTGTTGATATATAAGAAGAGGGAACTGTTTAGCCATCAGTCTACATTAGCCAATCAGTCAGTCAGTCAGTCAGTCAAACAGTCAGACAGCCAATCCAACCAGTTAACCAGTCACACAAGTAAGCCTGTTGATATATAAGAAGGAAACTGTTTAGCCATCAGTCTACATAAGCTAATCAGTCAGACATTCATCCAATCAGTCAGTCAGTCAGTCAGTCATTCAGTCAGTCAGTCAGTCATCCAACCAGTCAACCAGTCACACAAACAAGCCTGTTGACATATAAGAAGAGGAAGCTGTTTAGCCATCAGTCTACATAAGCTAATCAGTCAGGTATTCATCCAATCGGTCAGTCAGTCAGTCAACCAGTCAGTAAGGTAAGCATATCAACACCTAAATTAGAAGTAAACACTAATTAGTCACTCTTCCACCTAATATAATCAGTCACCCCGTCAGCTAGGCAACCAACCAATCAGTCAATCAGTCAGCCAATCAGTGAGGCAAAGATTTCAAAACAACATAAAATAAACACAAACAGACAGACAAACATTAATTTACAGCCACGAGCACTCAATGAAACGTACTGGATTTAACATGAACCCCTGACATCCAAGTCTTATTTACTGATTCTCTCTCTCTCTCTCTCTCTCTCTCTCTCTCTCTCTCTCTCTCTCTCTCTCTCTCTCTCTCTCTCTCTCTCTCTCTCTCTCTCTCTCTCTCTCTCTCTCAATCATTCCCTTCATCGTTAGTTCACTCCATTAGTTTTCTCTTCCTTCATTCCTCACTCCTTCTTTACTTTCCCTCCTCACCAAAGTTATATCTCCCCCCCTTTAATAAATCCCAAATATATCCTTTAATTCTTCTCCACTTTTTATTCACTCCCTTAATGACCCGAATATACATAGAAAGATGGAAAGATATACATATAGATAAAGATAGATAGATAGATAGATAGAGGTAATTAACAACCACAACATACATAAGAAAAAAAACATACACAGAACACTCCACCATCCACATTATACTCCACATCCACACATCCACACAAACACATTCCACCAGCCACTCAGTCCACAAGCGGCTTATTCCATCCATTAAACCGCTCCACAATCCCTTTATCTTAACACCCATAACCACTTTCCACAAACACACACACACACACACACACACACACACACACACACACACACACACACACACACACAAACAAAACCTCTCCCTCCCAATGCACTCCTAGACCCTCTGCTCCACCTCCTCCACTTGCTCGTCCACCTCGCAAGCACACAACATTGCAACTTCTCCATTATAAAGTCCATTTGTGTGCTCATCCGCTTCCTTCCACCCCATTCCACCTCACTCCACACATGGGATTAGGTTCAGAACGCTTAACTTTGCTCTTTTGTTATTCTCTGGATTTGTGATGGCGTGTGTGTGTGTGTGTGTGTGTGTGTGTGTGTGTGTGTGTGTGTGTGTGTGTGTGTGTGTGTGCGTGTGTGTGTGTGTGTGTGTGTGTGTGTGTGTGTGAGAGAGAGAGAGAGAGAGAGAGAGAATCAAAGACAGACAACAATGACAATTAAAGAGGAAGATAAACAGATAGACAGATAGATAGACAGATAGATAGATAAATAAATAGATAAAGACAGAATTTTTACATTGCACCGATTGTTCAAATGCAAATCACTTTCACTCTCACACTCACACACACACACACACACACACACACACACACACACACACACACACACACACACACACACCAAGGCAGCTTCAGAGCATTACCAGCCTCGCCTCTGATCCCTACGCACCTGCCCAAACACCTGATTCTCACCTGTACTGACTCGTATTGCGCTCTCTCTCTCTCTCTCTCTCTCTCTCTCTCTCTCTCTCTCTCTCTCTCTCTCTCTCTAAGCGTGTTGAATCGGTATTGCATTCCCCGTGATACCACCGGCCTTGTGTCTGCCTTTCTGTCTGTCTGTCTGTCTGTCTGTCTCTTTGTCTTTGTTACTGTGTTATCGTTGCTTGATCCATCTGTCTATCTGGCTATCTATCTATCTGTGTATCTATCTATCTATTTATCTTACTATTTATCTATCTATATATTCCTCGACCTATCTATCCATCTATCTACTTATGCATTCTTTCCTGAGCCTTTTTTTATTAAACTGTTTTTTATATCGCTTAGTTAAAATAATATCCACTTAATGCCAGTTCTTTCTATCTATATATCTATCTTTCTACTTCTATATTTACAGATAAAGATGTAGAGGTGATATGAAATTGGTGTAGGGATAATATAGATAGACAGAAACACATATTAAATAGACTGATTGACAGAGATAATTAAGAACATAGATAAATAAAAGGCGATAGATACACACTCATTATAACTGAAGGCAATGGAAAGGTGGACAGGTATGCATCTAACTAGCACACACCTGACATTACCTGAAGGCGCTAACTCTTTCCTCACGTCACACACACACACACACACACACACACACACACACACACACACACACACACACACACACACTTGTCCAAAAAGCGAGTCTGCATTAACACATTACTGATCACCTTTGAAATCGACCTCATCAGTTAATGTGCATCAGTCTTTTCTTGGTATTCATAATTTCTTTTTTTTATATTAATTATTTACTTCCTTCCTTCGCTGCATGTATCACCGTCTCTCTCTTTCTCTATTCCGGGCTTTCGTTCTCGAGGTTTTTCTCTTTCTCTGCTTTCTTTCATCCTTCCTATTTTTTTTATATTCCTTCCTTTCTTTCCTTATTATTTTTTTATCTTCCTTCCTTCGCTACATGTATTATCCTCCCTCTTTCTCTATTACCGTCTTTCATTTTCGAGGTTTTTCTCTTTCTCTGCTTTCTTTCATCGTTTATTCATTCATGACCTGTATGACTCTCCTTGCTTCCCTCTTCCATTATTTATTTTTTGTTTTCTCCTCTTCCCTCCTTCCTTCACTCTCTCCATCAGTCTCTCCTTTTGCACTTCCATCTTTCCTTCATCATGTATTATTTTTTTTCATCTCTTCTTTCACTCACTTTCAGCATCACCCTCTCTCTCTCTCTCTCTCTCTCTCTCTCTCTCTCTCTCTCTCTCTCTCTCTCTCTCTCTCTCTCTCTCTCTCTCTCTCTCTCTCTCTCTCTCTCTCTCTCTCTCTCTCTCTCTCTCTCTTCTATAACCTTCATATCTCATCCATTAATAATTTTTCTATATCCCCCTTTTATCCATTTCCTGATACATCTCCTTCGCGAAATCAATCTCTTAACCTCTGTAGCTAATGCATTAACTCTGTGTGTGTGTGTGTGTGTGTGTGTGTGTGTGTGTGTGTGTGTGTGTGTGTGTTTCGTCTCATTTGTAAGATTGACACACGCACTAATGACTCTGTTTCAACGTTACTTTGTTTTTGTTTTGTTTTGTTTTTTCTTCTTTCCCGTATTGACTCTTTAATTCACACGGACTTTGCATTACCTTGATTTTCTTTCTTCATACGCATTCGTGTTTTTTTTTTTCGTTAATATTTTCCTTCGTCTTCATTCTCCTCTTCCATTACCTTCTTTCCGCCCTGCTTCCTTCTCTCTCTCTCTCTCTCTCTCTCTCTCTCTCTCTCTCTCTCTCTCTCTCTCTCTCTCTCTCTCTCTCTCTCTCTCTCTCTCTCTCTCTCTCTCTCTCTCTCTCTCTCTCTCTCTCTCTCTCTCTCTCTCTCTCTCTCTCTCTCTCTCTCTCTCTCTCTCTCTCTCTCTCTCTCTCTCTCCCATCTCTCTTTTATGCTTTCTGTAATATTTCCTTTTCATTGCCATCTTCCTTATCATCCTTTCTCATTGTTTTCATCACTGTTTATCCCTTTTTCTTTCTTTATCTCTTGCATTCGTTCTCCCTTCTCTTTTCCTTTCTTTCCTTTATTCCCTCTCTTTCGCTTTCCTTTATTTTTCCTATTCTCATCCTCTCCTTTTCTCTCCCTCCTCACCTTAACTCCCTTTCTTTATCCCTTTCCCATTCTTATCTCCCTTTTCACCATCTCTATTCAAATCTTACACACTCCCTTTTCTCACCCTCCCGCTGTTCACCCTTTCACGCCCTTCTCTCCCTATCTACTTGTCTCCCTTTCTCCCTTAGTCATCAGTGCATTTCTCTCTCTTCCTTTCACCCTCCAGAGCCAGTCTCCTCTTGTCTCCCTTTTTCCCACCCTCCCGCTGCGCACCTTTCTCCCTCCCTCCCTTCCTATTTGTCTCCCTCCCTTTGTACCTTCCCTCCATCGCTCAGTCTCTCCCTTCGCCTATAATGACCCTCTTAAATTAACTTTGGTCCGTTCTTTAGTAGCGTAATGACGAAGAGCCTCAAATCAAATCAACGTTCCATCTCTGACGTTGTGTGTCTTTGTACCTCCCAACGTTTCATTAATTTTCATCTCTGTCATTTTTATTCATTTGTGTTTTTTTTCTGTATGTCATTTTCATCTCTTGTTGTTGTTTTCATTCTTTTGTTGTTTTCCTCTTTTTGTGATCTTCCTCGTTTTTTTATTTTCATTTATGTCTGATTTTCTTTATTTGTCATTTTTATCTTTTTTTGTTATTCCCATTTTTTTGTTATCTTCTTTTTTGTCATTTTCATCCTTTATTATTTTATCTTTTTATTATTTTCATTTGAGTATTTCTAATTTTCTGTTTGCCACTTACTTTTATTTGTGGTTTTCATGTATTTTTTCCTTTTCCCCTTTTTTTGTTGTTTTGACTTGTTATTTTCATCTTTTTTTGTTATTTTCATACCTTTCTTATTTGCTATTGTTGTCATTTTTTTTATTTATCATGTTCATTTATTTGTCCTTTCAATTATATCTCCGCATTCACTATTTGTTTCTGATATATAACCTTTCAATCATTTCTGTCATTCATTTATTCGCTTTTCTAATCTATTTCTTTCTGGCATTCAACATTTCGTCCACTTTTATCTATTTGTTATCTTAATTGTATATTCGTGTTTGCTGTATCTTTCTTAACATTCAACATTTTATCCACTATCATCAGCTCATTCCTTCTTTGGCTTAATTAGATTCTCATTCTAACGCCTAATATTCCATCCATTGCATCTGTGCCATTTCAATTTCATTTTTTTTTATATCCTGCATCTTCCTAATATTTAACTTTTCATCTATTTTCATTCTTCATTCATACATCTTTTTATTTGTATTCCAATCTTTTAACTTGCAATTCACCTCCTTTAGCATTCAATTGGTTTTCCTCTCCGTCTTTCTGATATTCAACTTTTAATCCATTTTCATTTTTCATTTATTCTTCATTCATACATCTCTTTATTTGTCTTCCTATCTTTCAACAGTCCATTCACTTCCTTCTCCCTTTTCTTCCATTTCCCTCTTTTTTTTCGCTCTCACTTTGTTTCGCTTCTCTATCTTTTCTTTCATTCAATTAGTTTACCTCTCCGACTTTCCGACATCCAACTTTTAATCCATTTTCATTTTTCATTTACGAAGTGTCGTGGTATCTACGTGACAATCTATTCCCGATCCAGGTTAATCCATTTCAATCCATTATTCATTTACGTTCTATTCCTCTTCATCATCTACGTTCGCCTTTCTGACATCATTTTTTCTCAACCTTCAATTAATTTTTCAGAACACACTGCCTCAAACACAATTATTAGCCAATCAATTCTCAGTTCGTAATGACTGTTCCCTTACACAATCTCTCTCTCTCTCTCTCTCTCTCTCTCTCTCTCTCTCTCTCTCTCTCTCTCTCTCTCTCTCTCTCTCTCTCTCTCTCTCTCTCTCTCTCTCTCTCTCTCTCTCTCTCTCTCTCTCTCTCGTCTTTACATTGATTCCCGTTCCTCCAATAATCACGTTCGGCCTCTCTCTCTCTCTCTCTCTCTCTCTCTCTCTCTCTCTCTCTCTCTCTCTCTCTCTCTCTCTCTCTCTCTCTCTCTCTCTCTCTCTCTCTCTCTCTCTCTCTCTCTCTCATTATTATTGGGGACTTTAATGAACCTCGACAGACGACACAACTTCAATCTCATTCCCATTCTCTTTGTTTTTATTTTCATTTTAGTTTCCCAATAAAACCTTGACTTATTTTATTTTCATTACTTTATTTTTCACATACAACGATTCTTTTATTTTCGTTAGTTTTTTCTCTCTTCCTTCTCCTCACTTGTCTCTTCCTCTCTTTCTCCCATTCATCTGTTCTGTTTGTTTTCCTTTACTACTTATTTCAATCTAAATCTAACCTTTTTTCATCCTTAATTCTCCCTTTTCTGCCTTTTCCCTCTTTTTTTTCGCTCTCACTTTGTTTCGCTTCTCTATCTTTTCTTCTTTTCTCTCTCCGTTTTCATCTTCTTTAACTCCCTTTCTCCCTTCCCCTTATCCATCCTCTTCTCTTTCCTTCCTTCCCTTTTCACCTTCTTTATTCAAATCTTGCACACTCATTTTCAGACCCTCCAATTTGTTAGCTCTGTTCTCCCTTCCTAATCACCTTATCTCCTAATCTTTCTTCCTTTCCCTTACCAATTCCCCTTCCCTTCTGTTCTCTCCTTTAACCTTCTCTTTTCAAATCATACACATTTCCTTTTTCTCCCCTCCACTTTGTTAGTTCTTTTCTCTCTCTCACTTTTTAGCTCCCTTTCTTCCTTCCCCTTTCCCATCCCCCTTCCTTTTCTACCTCCATTTTTCACCTTCTATATTAAAGTCTCACATATTCCCTTTCTCTCCCTTCCGTTTGTTGCTTCTTTTCTCTCTTCCTTATGATCTTAACTCCCTTTCTTTCCTTCTTTCTTCCCCTTACCTATCCTCCCTTCCCTTTCTTTCTCCCTTTTCACTTTCTCATTCAAATCTTATACACACCCTTCTCTCACCCTCCCACTGTTTAACTTCTCATGCCCCTCTCTCTTTCCCTATCTACTTGTCTCCCTTTCTCCCTTAGTCATCAATGCATTTCTCTCCCTTCCTTTCACCCTCAATAGGCAGTCTCTTCATTCCTCCCTTCTCTCACCCTCCCGCTGTTTAACTTTTCATGTCTCTCTCCCCTTATCTACTTGTCTCCCTTTCTCCCTTAGTCATCAATGCATTTGTCTCCCTTTCTTTCACCCTCCATAGTCAGTCTCTTCATATCTCCCTTCTCGCACCCTCTCTCTGTTTAACTTCCCATGCCTCTCTCTATCACTTAATTAGTCTCCCTTTCTCCCTCAGTTATCAATGATTTTCTCTCCCTCTCTTTGTTTTTTCTTTCGTCGCCTAAATGGAACAGAAGCAGTATGTTAGACGAGTTCAAAATCACATACAAAGAATAGCAAACAATCCAGACGTTAGGAATGTTAGTAGTTTAGCAAGTATACATAGAAGTGTGACAAACAAGCAAACAAGCGAGATCAAACAGGACATATAGCTTCACGACCAAGCAGCAAGAATAAAACATGAGAAAATGATAGATGTTAATAATAATGGAGTTACGAAAAATAACTATAAAAGGAAAATAAATATATATGAACTACAAACAAATAAAAAACAAACAGTAACAAACAGGTCAAAGCGGACTAAAGCACCACCTCTAAAACAATATCCCAAACACCTCTAGAAAGTATTACTCCAATCGGTATAAATAACAAAGATTGAGTTATGAAAAAAAATATATAAAAAGGACCATAAACAAACACAAAACAAACAGTAACAAACACGTCATCCAGGACTAACACACCTCCTCTAAAAACAGTATTCCAAACACCTCTAGAAAATATTATTCCAAACGGTATGAATAACAAAGATTGAGTTATGGAAAAAATTAAAAAGACGACAAACAAACAGAAAACAAACAGTAACAAACACGTCATCCAGGACTAAAACACCTCTAAAAGCAATATTCCAAACACCTCTACAAAATATTATTCCAAACGGTATAAATAACAAAGACTGAGTTATGCAAAAAAATATAAAAAGGACCATAAACAAACAGAAAGCAAGCAATAACAAAAATATCATCCAGGACTAAAACACTTCCGAACACAATATTCCAAACACTGTTACAAATATTACTTCAAACGGTATAAATAACAAAGACTGAGTTATATAAAAAAATATAAAAAAGACGACAAACAAACACAAAACAAACAGTAACAAACACGTCATCCAGGACTAAAACACCACCTCTAAAAACAGTATTCCAAACACCTCTAGAAAGTATTATTCCAAACGATATAAATAACAAACACTGAGTTATGGAAAAATATATAAAAAGGACCATAAACAAACACAAAACAAACAGTAACAAACACGTCATCCAGGACTAAAACACCACCTCTAAAAACAGTATTCCAAACACCTCTAGAAAGTATTATTCCAAACGATATAAATAACAAACACTGAGTTATGGAAAAATATATAAAAAGGACCATAAACAAACACAAAACAAACAGTAACAAACACGTCATCCAGGACTAAAACATCTCCTCTAAAAACAGTATTCCAAACACCTCTAGAAAATATTATTCCAATCGGTATAAATAACAAAGATTGAGTTATGGAAAAAATATATAAAAAGGACCATAAACAAGCAGAAAACAAACAGTAACAAACACGTCATCCAGGACTAAAACACCTCCTCTAAAAACAGTATTCCAAACACCTCTAGACAATTTTATTCCAAACGGTACTAAATAAATTATCATGACCATAAATATTCAACGATTTGCACCTTTATATTATGGAGAAAAACAAACATAGTATTATTATTTTCACCTTTTTATAATGGAGAAAATAAACAAACAAACAAACAAAAAGCATATTCACGTAGCCATTCATGAGCCTTTCCATGTAATACTATATTCCTTAACCTCGAGAAATATGACCAGAGTATCGACGCAGCTAAGTTGTTTCGTAATTTCTGAGCATATATATATCGTTGTTCTATCCGTAAGCTTTGAACAATATCGAAAACTATGTCATCGGTGTAGCACAGGTCAGCATTTTTGCAACATATTCTTTATTCATTGCGTTTAAGGAAAGCATCGGGGAAGTTCAGTATGGAAGAGTGATTCAATATTTGATTTCTCTCTAGATTATTTTTCAATGTAGGACAGATTAGCATTTTTAAATCATATTCTTTATTCATTGTGTTAAGGAAAATATCGCGGAAGTTCAGTACGGCCGAGTGATTCAGTAAATGATTTATCTCTATATTATTTTCTCAATGTAGGACAAATTAGCATTTTTAAATCATACTTCTTTATTCATTGTGTTAAGGAAAGCATCGAGGAAGTTCAGTGTGGCCGAGTGATTCAGTTCATGATTTCTTTCCATATTATTTTTCAATGTAGGACAGATTAGCATTTTTAAATCATATTCTTTTAGCGTTCTCTTAAGGAAGGTATCATTGTTATTCACCTTATTATTATTTGCGTTGTTATTCTTTTCATTAGTTCTTCCAAAAGTGTCAACGATTAAAGAACATCAATATGGCACAGCTGCGTCTTTTTTTTTTGTATTTTTGTATGTCCTTCTTTAGCACATCTGTCATTTCCTTTTCTTAATATTTCTGTCTTGTCTTGTTTTTCGTATTTCTCTTATCTTTTTCTGGTATTTCTTATTGTTCAGCATTTCTGTTTTTTTTTTAGTATTTCTGTTTTGTATTTTTAGTAACATGTCTCACTTTTTTCTAAACATTTCTGTCTTTTCTTTTCCTGTACCATTTGTATTTTCTTTTAGTATTTCTGTCTTTTCTTTCAGCATTTCTGTCTTTTCGTTTCAGCATTTCTGTCTAATCCTAATATTCCCTCACTCTGGAAAGGATCAACGAAGGCCACTGTGGTTTAGTTATCAATATCTTCAGCACTTTTATATTCTTCTTCTTTTCGGCAAGGCAATTCGTGTCTCAAAGGCTAGTCGTAAAAACCTTCCCTGTAGGTCATCAAACTTATAAAAACAAATCAAAAGAATCACAGCGCGAGAGTCAATACGGATCCTCGGAGGTAATTTAAAGGTGATTCTCCAATACTAGTGATCCTCCTCCTCCTCCTCCTCCTCCCCCTCCTCCTCCTCCTCTTAACAGCTTCCTTCTCTTCCTGTTCCTTCGTCCTTCTCCAGTTAAATGTCTATCCAGCTCCTTTCTCTGTAAGTTTCCTTCTTCTTCAGTACATCCCTTTACTCCTCCTCTTCCTTCTCCTCCTCTTCCTCCTCCTCCTCTTCCTAAACCTCCCTTTCCTCTCACTTTCCTACAGTATCTCCTTTCTCTCCCCTCTTTTTCCCATTCTTCTATTTCCCTCTCTCCTCCAACATTACCCTTTCCTCCTCCTCCTCCTTCTCCTCCTCCAACTCATACTGAACCTCCCTCAATCTCCTTACCTCCTCGTCCTAAGCCTCCCTTTCCTCTTCTTCCCTCCCTCTTCTCCTTCAGAACGTCACTTTAATCTCATCATCTCCTCCTCCTCCTCCTCCTCGTCACCCTGCCACGCCCAGCTCCTCCTCCCACACAGTGCCTCAATATTTGATTGGAGGAGGCATCGGTGACGTCATCATGTGCGTCAGCCAATGAACGTTCAGGTGACACTGGCGGTAATGCTCAGAAAGGGAAAGTTTAATTAGTTACCTCACCTGCGCTGCGCCGAAAGAACATAAGAACATAAGAACGTAAGGAGACTGCAAGAGGCCGGAGGTTATATTTGTTACCTTTATCATTGCAGGTGGACTAAATTAACATACCTTTTATGATTGTTAGTAGTGATAGTAAAATAAGGAGGAATAATAGGAGTAGTAATGAGTAGGAGAAATCATAAGTAATGGAAGAATAGTTAAGTAAATGAATTATGAATGTCAGTTAAGAATGTTAGGTATGGGTGTTAGTATGAGTGTGTTAGTGTTGGATGTTAGTTAAAAGTGTTAGTTAAAAATGTTAGTTGAAACGATACTTAAATGTTAGTTAGGATGTTAGTTGTTAATGTTAGTTTTGTTAATATTCTTAGTATTTAAAGTTTGATTTGTTTAAGGAATGTTACTTAAAATGTTACCTAAAAATGCTCGTTATAACTGTTAATTGTGGATGTTTGCTATGAATGTTAGTTATGAGTGTTACTTATGAATGTGTAATGAATGTTAGTTGAGTAGTACAAGAAAGAAAAAAATAAGCTACAGGTTATTTCACTCAGCAAAAAAAAAAAAAAAAAAAAAACCAGCTCTATACTTGTTTTACGGCTATTTAAAACCTGGAAATTGAGTAGCATAAAGGACATTGACTTGAAGGGAGGAGCTAAATATGTTACCTCATACTTAATAGGCCTAGAGTGGTGTTATTTACCTGGGGACAAGATTAAAGGTAAGGCTATTTAAAACACCCACGTACCTGCCGAAGGAGAAAGTAAATTATAACCAAATAAAGGGAAAGGTAGAAACATCATCTCGATAGGCCTAAGGCAAGCTTATGTTCCCCTTAACTGGGTCAAAGGAATGACGTCTCGAAATACCTGTTGTATAGATTTTGATTGTGTGAAGAGAATGTGATGTGGATTTTATTAGTTATAGAAAAAAATGTTAATTGTGTAAAGAAAATGTTAGATAAATGTTGATTGCGTGAAGAAAATGCTAAATAAATGTTGAGTGTGTAAAGAAAATGTAGAAAAAGATGTTGATTGTGTAAAGAAAATGTTATATAAATGCTGATTGTTTAAAAAAATGTTATATAAATTCTGACTGTGTAAGGAAAACGTTATATAAATGCTGACTGTGTAAGGAAAACGATTTACACTTGCTGACTGTGTAAAGAAAATTGTTCCACAGATATTACATAAAGAAAACTGTAATTAACCTAAAGAAAATAACGAAAAATTTCTTCTCTCCGATGGGCCTATAGAGCCACGATAGACTAGTAAGTAAAAAAAGTTTCGTTCCTACAACATTCTAAAATAAACACAGGCGGTGGATATTTTAACCAGGCAATATTTAACCTGTTACTTTCGATGGGCTAAAAAAAAGTTACCTTCTTATAAATATTCTGAATAAAATCACACCTGGGGATATTCTACGCACGCTATATTTTACTTCGCCTATGATAGGGTTAAAAAAGTTAATGTGCTACAAAATTCAGTGTTTTTAGTGACGCCGCAGGTACATGCCATCATCTACCTGTTGTTTACGATAGCATTAAAAAAAGTTACCGTGCTATAAATGTTCGAAATTGTATCACAGGCGGGAATATATTCGTTTTATTCTTCCTGTTGATTATGAGAGGCTTGAGTTACTCCTACAAAATTTAATGTTCGTAATATCACAGGAAGAGAAACTTAAACGGTGCTGCATATGTTCGAAATTGTACCACAGGCGGGAATATATTAGTTTTATTCTTCCTGTTGATTATGAAAGGCTTAAGTTACTCCTACAAAATTTAATGTTCGTAATATCTCAGGTAGGTAAAGTTAAACACCTCATTTTCTATCTCTTGTTTAAGGTAGGCTTTAAAAAGTTACCTTCTATAAATATTCTGCATAAAGTCATGTGGGGATATTTAAACACTATAAAATATCTGTTGTGTAAGAAAATTCAGTCATAGAAATGTTTCTAATAATATCACAGGTGGGGATATACTAAACACATACTGCATTTTACCTGTTAATTGCACCGATAAGGAAAAAAAAAGTTTAATCACCTAAGCTTTGAAAGAGTAAAATAGTTGCTATTTCCTCAACACTGTAATCAAGAGGCGAGATTACTTTTAACAGGTGTGTGGCGCGTGTGTCTCTTACCTGGATAAAAACACGGATACAGGTTAATGACTATCTCGCGTTCAATAGACTTATATCGAGACCGTTTTTCGTGTATCTCTTACGTAATAAAAATGACTTAGAGATTATTGATTGCCTCACCTTGGATACACTTGAAGCGGTTATTTTTCCTTCAATATAATCATAGATATTTTTTTTAGCTCAACGTGATTACTTCTAACAGCTGTGTGGATAAAATCTCTTACGTAAATAAAAATGACTTAGAGTTTAATGATTACCTCACCTTGCATACACTTGAAGCGGTTATTTTTCCTTCAGTATAATCACAGGTAATTTTTCTTATAGCTCAACGTGATTACTTTTAACAGGTGTGTGGGTAAAATCTCTTACGTAAATAAAAGTGACTTAAGAGTTTAATGATTACCTCACCTTGCATACACTTGAAGCGGTTATTTTTCCTTCAATATAATCACAGGTAAGTTTTTTTTAACTCAACGTGATTACAGGTAAGGCTATTTTTGGGTGACATCGGCTGATACGTGGACCTGTTGATTGAGGGGAAAAAAAAGAAAGGAAAAAATAAAGAAAGCCTCGCGTGTGTATACCCAATTAGCACTTAATCATCTGCCTTTAATGAAACCTGAAATGGCTTCTGTGAAACATTGATCCCCTCTGATATTTTTTTTTTCGGCCTTACTTTTATATTTTGGTAACTTTCGCTCGCTCGCTCCATTTCCCCCCCTTCCCTTCCCTTCCTTCTCTTCACTCCCTTTTTCCTCCTCTTCTCCCTCCAGTTTTCTTTTTATTTTCCTGTTCCTATAACCCTTGTTCCTTTCCCTTTCTTTTCCTTTCCTTTCCTTTCCTTTCCTTCCCTTCTCTTCTCTCTCTTCCCTTCAATCCCTTCTTCCTCCTCTTCTCCCTCCACCTTTCTTTTTCTTTTCCTGTTCCTATAACCCTTCTTCCTTTCCCTTTCTTTTCCTTTCCTTTCCTTTCCTTTCCTTTCCTTTCCTTTCCTTTCCTTTCCTTTCCTTCCCTTCTCTTCTCTCTCTTCCCTTCAATCCCTTCTTCCTCCTCTTCTCCCTCCACCTTTCTTTTTCTTTTCCTGTTCCTATAACCCTTGTTCCTTTCCCTTTCTTTTCCTTTCCTTTCCTTTCCTTTCCTTTCCTTTCCTTTCCTTTCCTTTCCTTTCCTTTCCTTCCCTTCCCTTCTCTTCTCTCTCTTCCCTTCAATCCCTTCTTCCTCCTCTTCTCCCTCCAGCTTTCTTTTTCTTTTCCTGTTCCTATAACCTTCGTTCCTTTCCCTTGCTTTTCCTTTCCTTTCCTTTCCTTTACTTTACTTTACTTTACTTTCCACTCCTTCCCTTCTCTTCTCTCCCTTCCCTTCACTCCCTTCTTCCTCGTCTTCTCCCTCCCTCTTTCTTTCCCTGTTCCTGTTACCCTCGTTCTTTTCCATTCTTTTCCTTTCCTTTCCTTTCCTCTCCTTCCCTTCTCTTCTCCCTCCAGCTCTCTTTCTTTCCCTGTTCCCATAACCCTCGTTCCTTTCCCTTGCTTTCCTTTACTCTCCTTTCCTTCCCTTTCCTTTCCTTCCCTTCTCTTCTCTCCCTTTCCACCTTCCACCATATCGTTTCTTTTCCCTAAATCATCTTCCTTGCTATTACCCATTTCCTTTCTCTCCCTTCCAATCTCTCTTATCTTCTTCTTCCCCTACAATTTCTCTCTCTATCTTTGTTTCCTTCACTTTCTCCTTCTCTTTCTCTCTCCTTTGTTCTATCTATCTATTCCCTTTCTCTCCCTTTCAACTCTCTCCTTCTCTATCGTTCTACTTCTCTTCCCATCCCACGTTATTTGTTCCCCTTACTCCCTTCTCTATTACCCCTCCCCCTCCTCAAACTTTCCCTCATTATCTTCCCTTCCTTTCCCTCCGTTCTCCCTATCACGTTCATGCCTCCTCCTTCCAATTACCTCCCCCTCGTTCTCCTCCCTCCTCTAACTTACCTTTTCCCTTTCCCTCTCATAACCTCCCCTTCCATTCCCTTCCTTTAGGCTTTCTCTTCCCTTCTCCTCCTCCTCCTCCTCTTTCTCTTTCTATTTCCTTAACTAAAATCTTTCCTTTGTTATTTCCTTTCCCTCCTTCATTTCCTCTTTTCCTTCTTTCCTTCCTTCCTTCTCTTCTTGTTCGTTACTCTTTTTTCTTATATCATTCTTTTCTTTCTTTCCTCTCTTCCTTTCTACCTTCATCCTCCCTTTTCTCCTCAACCTCCTCAACATCATCATCATAATCCTCTTCCTCTTCCTCTCCTTTCCTCTTCCTTCTCCTCACCCCTCCTCTCCCCACCTCATCTCCCCTAAAAGAAGCCCGGGACGAATATTGATGCCAGCGAAGCAAAAGACGAGTTCGGAAACTATCGACAGAAAAAAGCAAATTAAATCTTCGTGTATTGGTGTGAGATAACTTTGCCGCGAGACCTTGTTGGGGAGGAGGAGGAGGAGGAGGAGGAGGAGGAGGAGGAGGAGGAGGAGGTGTAGAGCCGATAAAAGGTGAAATTTGTAATGAGCGAAGAGAGAGAGAGGGGGGAGAGAGAGGGGGAGAGAGGGAGTGAGAGGAAGAGGAGGGGAGTTTAGGAAGGAAGTGGAGGCGTAGGGTCGAAAAAAATTGAAATTTGTAATGAGCGAGGGGAGTGAAAGGGGAGTGAGGGGGAGAGTGAGGAGGGGAGTGAGAGCGGAGGGGAGGAAGGGAGAGGGGAGATGAGGAGAGAAGCAGGAAAGAGAGAGGGGAAGAGAGGCGTGAGAAGGGGACGACATGGGAAGGGAAAAAGGGAGGGAGAAAATGCAAAAAGAGTAAAGAATGAATAGGAAATGAAAGAGCAGGAAAAGGTGGGATAGAAAATGAGATGAGAAACGAAAGGTAAACAAATATGAAAAGTAAAAGAGAGAAAGGGAGAGTAAGGAAGGAAGGCAGAGTAGGAAAGAGAGGGAGGGAAGCAAGAGGAAAGAGAGAGGGTTAAAAATATATGACAGTTCAAATGTGGGATGAGAGGAAGAGGGGAAATGAGAGCAGAGAGAAAAAGAGGAGAGGGGAAATGAGGAGTGGGGAAATGATGGGGAAGAGAGTGGGAAGGGAAGGGGTGGAAAGGGATTGAGGGAGAAGTGAGAGAATGGGAAGGAGACGAAAGGGAAAGAAGGTAGGAAGGAAGAGAGGAAGGATGGGGAAAGAGGAAGAAAGGGGAACAGTAAGGAAGAGAAGGGAGAGAAATCTGAATATTTAGTCTTCTCCCTCCTTCTCCTCCTTCCTCCTTCCTCACCTTTTCCTCCTTTTTCACTTTATTTCTCATGTAGCATCCAATTAAGAGAGAGAGAGAGAGAGAGAGAGAATAGACAGAGATTAGAGAGAGGTGGTTAAAGTTTGTGAAGATAAGAAGAAGAGGAGGAGGAGAAGGAGGAGCCAGAAGAGGAGGAGGAGAGGGAGGAGGCGAAATAAGAAGACAAAATTGACAAGTAAAATGATGATAGAGAATGGAGAGGAGGAGGAGGAGGAGGAGGAGGAGGAGGAAGGGAGGCTGAAGTAGGTCTCTTAGGGTGATGAATAAGTAATGGGGGAGGGGAAGAAGGAGAGGAACAATTACAGTGAACAATCTGAGTACTTTTGAAATCTATCCCAGGCAATGTTAACACAATAGCAGATATGTTAAAGAGACTAACGGATGGGTGTGTGCGTGTGTGTGTGTGCGTGTGTGTGTGTGCATGTGTGTGTGCGTGGGCATGTTGGATATAAAAGTTTAAATGTGGGAGAAAAAGATAAAAGAAATGAAGTTAAGCATTGAGACACGTGGACCTAAATGAGGGAGGAACCGACACGTGCCTGAATTAAGAAAAAAAATAAACTAAGATAAAATATGAGTCTGCAAGAAGAGGAGGAGGAGAAGGAAGAGGAGGAATTGACGATAAAAGGAGAAATTAAAAGCCGAAGGAAGAGAAGGATAAACAAACAGGATGAGAAGAAGGAGAAGGAGGAGGAACAAGAAGAGGAGATTTATATGAAAAAAAAGAGGAAAAGTTTGGCAAAAGAAATTGGAAGAGAAATAGGAAAAATAAAGTGAGAAAAAGATGGATAAGAGGAGGATGATAATAAACCAAGAAAAAGCAGAAATAAAAAAAACAGAGAAGGAAAGAGATTAGGAAGAGGAAGAGATGTAGAGTTAAGAGAAGTAGGAGGATGAGGAGGATGAAGACAAGGAGGAGGAGGAGGAGGAGGAAGAGGACGAGAGAAATAAAAACAAAATGAAAAGTAAAGAAATGAGAAATAGGAAGAGGTTCAGAACTAGGAAATGGAGGAAGATGAGCAAGTTGGAGAGGAGGAGGAAGCGGAGAAGAAGGAAGAGGTAGAGGAGTAGGAGAAGGAGGAAGAGGAGAATGAGGAGAAGAAGGAGGAGGAGGAGGAGGAGGAAGACGAAGCAAGCCACCAAGTTCCCTTAACCCTGACAAGTTACATTCGCTTTACGATCAAAGATTAGCGTCAGCCATTGCTTGCGTCACGTGTGTGTGTGTGTGTGTGTGTGTGTGTGTGTGTGTGTGTGTGTGTGTGTGTGTGTGTGTTTGGAAAGCTCGATGTTTTTTTTATTATATTGAATACTCTCTCTCTCTCTCTCTCTCTCTCTCTCTCTCTCTCTCTCTCTCTCTCTCTCTCTCTCTCTCTCTCTCTCTCTCTCTCTCTCTCTCGGCGTCCCCAGCAAACCAGAGAAAAATGAACAATCGGAAATTTCCAACATTCCTTACTTTCAAATAAATAAAAATAAATAAAAAAATAAATAAATGAAAATACTGGACAAGAAAAACTAATAATGGAGTAAGTAAATGAGAGAATAAAGAAGGAAACGAGGAAAATAGATAAATGAGTAATGGGAAGATAAATGAGTTAGCGAGGGATGAGTAAATGAGAAATGAGATCATAAAGGAGAAAAAATATAATGAGTGAAAAAGCGAAAGAGAATATTGAGTGAAAATGAAAAAAAGAGTAATGGAAAAATAAATGAGTAAGAAAGTGAAAAAAACAAATGAGATAAATAAGATAAAAATAAAATAAAGAAAAAAAGATAAAAAAGTGTATATGGGAAAAAAAGGAAATGGGGAAAAAAACAGATGAAAAAGCGTAAATATGGGAAAAAAGGAAAGGGGGAGAATAGATGAAAAAGTGTAATTATGGGAAACAAAGGAAAAGGAAAATAAGCAAGTAAAAAATGAGAAAATATAAAGGATAAGGAAACAAACGTAAAAAAAAAGAAAATACGGGAAAAAAAGGCAAAATGAGAAATGAGAAAAAACGTTAAAAAATGAGTAAATATGGGAAAAAAAGAGAACATGAAAAAAATAAGAAAATGAAAAGAGAGGAAACGGTGACACATGAATCGCCCGGGTTGACACACACCAAAAAATAAAAAGAAAACACCTGAAAAAAACGACCTTAATTGGATTCTAAAATAGTTTCACCTTTGATTCCGTTGCTCTGGTTACGCGGTGTTTCTTTCGCCTACGTTTGTTTGTCTTGTTTGTTTGTGTTATGTATTTCTTTTTCTCTTTTTCTTGTTCGTAACTTCGTCGGTGTGCAAGTCTCTCGATGTGTGTGTGTGTGTGTGTGTGTGTGTGTGTGTGTGTGTGTGTGTGTGTGTGTGTGTGTGTGTGTGTGTGTGTGTGTGTGTGTGTGTGTGTGTGTGTGTGTGTGTGTGTGTGTGTGTGTGTGTGTGTGTGTGTGTGTGAGTGTGTGTGTTTGTCCTTGTTTGTTTGTTTGTTTGTATGTATGTATGTATCGATGTCTGTATGTTTGTATTTATGTTTTTTGTGTGTGTGTATTGGAAAATCTGTTTGCCTGTTTGTCTCTCTGTCTGTCTCTGTTCCTGTCTATCTGTTTGCTGTCTATATTTGTGTGTGGGTCTGTCTGTTTGTTCCTGTCTCGATATTGCATACATACATAATAAACACACACACACACACACACACACACACACACACACACACGCATCAAGGTGTTTACTTAAGCTCGGCCATCCGTGCGCTACACTCAGACAACAAACAAAATCCGAGTCTTTTTCTCTGCCTCCTCAAATCCCTTACCCTCCTCCTCCTCCTCCTCCTCCTCCTCCTCCTCTTCTCTTCCTCTATCCATCTTCAAACTCTTGCCCTCTTGCCCTCTCCCTCCCTCTTTCCTCCCTTTCCTTTTCCACGAGTTCTCTCCCTCACCTCCTCCATATTTTTTTTTATCTATTCCTCTTTCTCTCTACATGTCAGATTTTCGTCCCTTTGCCTCCCTTTGTCTTTATTCCTTTCTATCTGCTCCTGTTTTCCTCCATGTACTCCTTCTGTCTTGACTCTCTCTCCCTCACTACTCTTTACCTTAATCATTTCTCTCCCTTTATATTCTTCTGTCTTCTTCCTTACTTTCCCACCCTTTCCCTTTTACATCCCCTTCTTACTACAGTTGCCTCCCTTACTTCAGTCTAGCCTTTCATTATTCCTTTTCATTCTCTCTCTCTCTCTCTCTCTCTCTCTCTCTCTCTCTCTCTCTCTCTCTCTCTCTCTCTCTCTCTCTCTCTCTCTCTCTCTCTCTCTCTCTCTCTCTCTCTCTCTCTCTCTCTCTCTCTCTCTCTCTCTCTCCATTCCTTCAGTCTTTCCCCTTTACTCCTCTTCACTCTTTCTCTTTTCCTTGCTCTTTCGATTTATTTTTTCTCAGACTTACTAACTCCTCTTTTACCTTTTATTATCTACCTTTTCTCATGCTTTTTAAACCTCCTTCTTTACTGTGTTATTTTATGAAACTCTTCCCTATTTCTCCTTCCTCCCCTTTGCAGCTCAGACCCTTCCCTATTATCTTCCTCTCACTCCCTATTATTTCATGCACGTGTCTCCTTTGCCGCATCTTCCCTTCTACTTCCCCTCATCCGTTATCCCTTCTAAATCTACCTATGTTACCCTTTCATCCCCTTACCTTCCCCTCTTTTCCCTAATTCAATAGATCTACTTTGTGTTCCTTCATTCCTTCCTTCCTTCTTTTCTTCCTTCTTTTCTTCCTTCCTTTCTTCCTTCCTTCCTCCTGTCTCTCTGGTCTTACTACTCTTTTCCTCTCTCTCTTTTCTCCCTTTCCATTTTCCCTCCCTCGTACCTCCTTCAGTTGTCTCCCTTACTTCTCTCTACTCTTCCATTTTTTTCCATTTTCAATCTCTCCCTTCTGTCTGTCTTTCTTCTTATTTTTTCATCTACAGTTTTCCTCTTTTCCTTTTCCTTACTTCATTCATCTCCTTTGTGTTGCCTCCTTCCTTCCTTCCTTCCCTTCCTTCCTTCCTTCTCTACCTCTTGTCTCTTCACCCTTCCTCTCGCTCTACTAAGACGCCCAAAACTCCTTACCATCTTCTTTATCCGAATACTACAACAGGCTTTCCACCACTCCCCTTCTACAATGCTTCCCTACCTTGTGTCTCTGTGTTTCCCCTTATCATCATTTTTTCCCATTCTCTCATCCCCTTGCCGCACGACCTTCCCCTTCCTTTATCCGTATTGACTTGCACACTTTTTCCCTTTCTCCCCTAAATAGACGGTTATCTCTTTTTCCTCTTAGTTAAACACACATACAAACACACACATACATATACACACACATACACACACACACACACACACACACACACACACACACACACACACACGCACACACACACACACACATACACGCCTCTTTCCCTTAATCCTTCATCTCAACTCCCTCTAGCATCCTTCACATCCTACGCATCCTCCTCTTTCCTCCTCCTCCTCTTGCTTCACACACACACACACACACACACACACACACACACACACACAGAGGGCTTCAACAATAGCATCTCTTTATGTATCCTGGCAAATTCCCACGCCCTGTTTTACTTTCCCACGACCCCCCTACATATATTTTCCCACGATGCCTTCCACGCTCCCAGATGCTCACCACGAACCCTGCCCCTCCCCCTCCCCCCACCACCACCACTAATACAAACACAAGAAGCATTCACCACTGTCTCTCCCTAGTAAGATATATTCAAGACACGGACGGAGGGAAGACATGGTGTGGGGGGGGGGGGGAGAGAGAGAGAGAGAGAGAGAGAGAGAGAGAGAGAGAGAGAGAAAGGGATTGATGAATGGATAGATCTAATAAGGGAATTGCATTGAGGTTACATCACGAGAGAGAGAGAGAGAGAGAGAGACAGACAGACAGATAGACAGACAGACACAGACAGACACACACAGACAGACAGACAAATAATGGAAGATAGTGATAAAAGGTAAGATCACACAAACACGAGAGCAATGACCTTTTGACCTTATCTCGAGTCCAATAAACGTCAGAGTCGAGACGTGTTCAGTTCAGGTCACGCACAAGATAAACGCGTGTAGCCCCCCAGGGGTCTGCTCCCCCCCCCCCCCGGCCCCCATGCAGCCTCCCTTCCTCTCCTCTCTCCCCCCTTCCCTTGTGTGAGCCAGGAGCAAGATATCTCATGCTTCTCTTCACGACGTGGATGAAAAAATAAATTGTGTTTCGTTGTGTTGACCCTATATATATCTTAATGCTCTCTCTCTCTCTCTCTCTCTCTCTCTCTCTCTCTCTCTCTCTCTCTCTCTCTCTCTCTCTCTCTCTCTCTCTCTCTCTCTCTCTCTCTCTCTCTCTCTCTCTCTTATGTAAGCCACTTTCTCCCTTTGTCTGTCATCTGTCTTGATCAGTAACTCAACTCTCTCTCTCTCTCTCTCTCTCTCTCTCTCTCTCTCTCTCTCTCTCTCTCTCTCTCTCTCTCTCTCTCTCTCTCTCTCTCTCTCTAGCAAAACCACATAACACACTATTAGTGTTGCAAAATAAAGGAGAAGGAGGAGGAGGAGGAGGAGGAGGAGGAAGAGAAGGAGGTGAATGAAATACGAAGAGAAGGTGGAAGAGGAGAAGGAAGACGAAGAGAAGGAGGAAGAGGAGAAGGAAGACATAGAGAAGGAGGAGGAATATCGAAGACGGTGGAAGAGGTATGGGTAAATTTGATTAAGAGAAGGAGGAGGCGTAGGTAGAGAAGGAGGTAATGGAGGAGGAGGAGGAGGAGGAGGAGGAAGATATAAGTACAACAGACAAGAGAAGGAGGCGTAGGAGGTGGAAGGAGTAGTTGGAGGAGGAGGAGGAGGAAGAGGAAGATATAAGGACAACAGACAAGAGAAGGAGGCGTTGGAGGTGGAAGGAGGAGGTGGAGGAGGATGAGGCGTAAGCGAGGGTGGAGGCAAAAAATGGTATCAGGTAAATATGGTCAGGTCAGGTCAGGTCAGGTCACTCATTTTTCTTACCTTCTACTTTATTCTCGTTTTTTTTTCTGCCTTTTCATTGTTTAACGTTTTTCTTTCTCTCTTCCTCTGTATGTTGTCTTCCTCTATTAGTTTCTTGCAATTGATTTTTCTAATATATACTTTTTTCCTTTTTACTATTCTTACATATATTTATTCTTTCTTCCTCCTTATATTAATTTTCTATATGTTTCTATTTTCATTTTTCTATTTTTTTTCCTGTTTGCTACCTTTCTCAAATTAGTCATCTTTACTTCTTCCTTATATTCGTTTTCTATATGCTTCTTTTCCCCTATTCCTGCTTATTCTTTTCCACTTCCATTTTTGCTAATTTTTCAGTCTCCATTTTTCTTTTATTTTTAACTTCATTGCTGTTTCCCTTTCCCCTTCTTCCTTTGTTCTCTCGATTTTTCTCCCTTTTAAAGTCTTGGGAGCCGTCCTGCCACGTTTCACTTATATTTTCTTTCTTTGTGTCTGCGTGTCTGTCTGTAAGATAGCCTGTATGTTATTCTCTCTCTCTCTCTCTCTCTCTCTCTCTCTCTCTCTCTCTCTCTCTCTCTCTCTCTCTCTCTCTCTCTCTCATATCCCCCTGCACCATATCCATAATTTAGACCCAAACTGAGAGAAAGAGAAAGAGAGAGAAAGAGAGAGAGGGAGAAAGGGAGATAGGGAATGGCCTGTAGCAAAACGGAATACACACACCCACACATATACACACACAAACACACACACGTGCAGACGCTAATTAAACACATACACACGACTGCACGCACACTAATTAAAGTATTATCTCCTCTCTCTCTCTCTCTCTCTCTCTCTCTCTCTCTCTTCTCTCCCCTCAACATCAGCTCTCTCGTCATGTTCCCTTACTTCCCCTAGGGCAGAGAGCATCAGTTAAACGTCAGGAAATTATTACAGGAAAAGTGGGCACCGCGGTGACTGAGAAATGTAAGCAAAATAAAATAATAAGGAAATAAAACAAGTATGAAGAAGATCAAAGGACAGAGAATAAGAGAATAAAAGAAGAGAAAGTAAAGTCGAAATTGTCAAACGCTCTCTACTCAACTGTTTATAAAGTCCACAAGGGAGATTAGTCGGGTTCCAATGACGGGTTTTCACATTCATTTTGCAGAGGCCTTATCAAACTATCCCTAGACTCATAAAACTACCGATGGAAACACTAACACAGTAATCTCTCGGAAAGTCATGTGTAATGTATGTGAGTAAGCGACGAAATGTTTGTGAATATGGACTTTATTTCTACAACCATACGAATAGAAAAGCTAAAATAAAGGTTGATGGAAACTTCATATCTCATCTCTTACTAAATCAGCTTCCTCGAGGCTGGGCGTTCTGTACCGTCTCCGCCAGTTCTTCTCCCCTGCACAGTTGCTGTCCATATATCTCATGTGGGGGGGCTGGGGGGCCACACAGCTCTTCTGGACTCTTCGTCTCATCAGCTCTCCTCCTCATCTTCTATCGATATTTCCACTTGACTGCTCTTTACTCATGCTCATCCCTATACTGTCCAAACCCCTTATGAGTTAACTTACCAGCATCTTCACTTCCTCCCCTCACGCTATGTAAAACTCCTGAACAATCTTCCTCTCACTATCCTACGACTTGAACTCTTTCAAGAGGAGGGTATCAGGACACCTCCTCCCGAAACTGACTGACCTCTCTTTTTTTCCTCTTTTTTTTTTTTTTAGGAGGGCAGTTTTTTTTTTTTTTACTTTTGTTTGCTTTTGAGCCTGTCTCTTTGCTGTGTTAAAAAAAAAAAAATTGGGAATAGGTATTAAGAACTCATGAAAAAGCATACAGTCGAAGCGTAAAATATAGTAAAAATGAAGAAAGAAAACATGAAAGGAAGTTAAAGAAAACGCATTGATGAGTGAGGACGTAAGAATTGTAGTTAAGATAAAATGTAAGTCAGTATATATATTAAAAGAAAAGAGAAGAAGAAATAAACTATGAGAGGAAATAATAGAAAATACGGTGATGAGTGATAGGTAAGAAGATCGGTAAGAGAAAATATTAGCCGGTATATAAATTAAAAGAAAGAAAGGAGGAAGAAAGAAGGAAGAATGAAAATATGAAGGGAAATAAAATACAATGCAATGATGAATGAGTAGGCGAAAAGGAATTTAAGTGAAAATGCAAGCCAGTAGAGTTAATGCTAAAAGAAAGGAAGGAGAAAGAATAAGAAAAAAATAAACTGAGGGAAAATAATAAAAAATGAGATGGTGAACGAGTAGGAAATAAAGTAGAGAAATAAAAAGGTAAGCAAGAATATAAACTGATAACACAGAAGGTATATAACTAAACAGATAAGTAAGCAGGTGCCATTATCAATTTTCCTCATTTACTCCAAATTATAATTTCTAAAAGCATTAAATTTCCGAACGCTCGAAATCTCACTCATCAATCAGCCTTCAGCATTAACATTCAATTCAGAACATGCTAAAAATACTGGCAGTCTCTCTCTCTCTCTCTCTCATCAAAGGACACCGCCAAAACGAGAATTACTTCGTCCCTCATTATTTTTCACGTCCAGCTTTAACTACGCCGCGTATTGCTCTTTTTATTTGTGCTCACTGGCCGGCTGTTTTGCGTGGGACTGACAGACGCACGCACACACATTTACTTCCACCCACACACACACACTCACACAAACACACACAGACAGGCTCAAGCTCCGGAGGACGAAATCACCCAGCAGCAGAGAAAGGTCAGTTCAGGTAGGCAGTGAGGCAGCCTCGTCACTCAGGTCTGCAGCAAGATGTTCGGCAACTTCATCAACTCTGTGCACTTGTTCCGATAAACCGGCCAACAACCACCACCTGTGTCTCGTCGGCCCGGGCTTAGCACTTCCTTACTAAGCCTGGGTATCCCTGAGTGACCTCCCAGATACTGCCCACCTGCATCCCTCTGGGACCTGTCACCTGAACCCAGCATCCAACCCGAGGATTAACATCACACTTGACCTCACCGCCATCTGGAAGAATCTGCCCCTTCGGGCCCCCCGGCACCACCCCCACTGCACTCCATCCCACCCAACCCCTCCCATCACCCCTACCTTTCCCAGAGACAAGTTTTCCATCCCCCTTCTCTTTATGTACTTGTTCTCGTCAGCGAAATTTATTTAAATGTATTTATAAAATGTAAATTTTCAGCCAGACGGCTGCCGTATACCTGAATAAACCGTATATTATTATTATTATTATTATATTGAGAAACAAACACACACACACACACACACACACACACACACACACACACACACACACACACACATACACACACACACACACACACATTAAAAAAAGGATATTCTCTCCCCCTTTACTAATAACATACACACGCACTCACATTGACCCTTCCCCCCCCCCCACATACACACGCTCACACACACGCTCACACACACACACACGCACACTGTCTCTCTCTCTCTCTCTCTCTCTCTCTCTCTCTCTCTCTCTCTCTCTCACACACACACACACACACTCACACACACACACACACACACACACACACACACACACACACACACACACACACACACACACACACACACACACACACACACACACACACACACACACACACACACACACACACACACACACACACACACACACACACTCACATACATACGAAAAAAAAACCTCTCTTTACGTATACAAATCTCACATTACTGCTGTTTTGAAAGGCGGATTCTAGGTTATAGATTTAATTTTTATTCTATTCTAGTTATCCCTAATGAACACCACTGAGTGCCGGGAATCGAACCTGAGCCTTCCGAGTTCATTACGGATATTTTCACTGTGTTATTGCTGGTTCACTTTTATTCTATTTAAATTCCTTGCTGAAAAAAGTGAATAAAATATAACATGATGAAAGAGATAAAGAACAAAAATATGACAAATGAAACAAGAACAAAGTACAAACGAGGGATCGGGGAAGAAGAGGCGAAGGGTGATATGATAAACGGATTCAATTAGACAAACAAATCATTGGGAGCAGAGTGTATGAAATCCTTACTTCCGTTTTATGCAACTACTTATCATTAACTTTGTACCTGTTAAATTAAACCTCCGTCTCTCTGTATCTATTTACCTGTCTATCTATCTTATATATTTTCAGGTTAAAGGTGTAATTTTGGAATGTCTTAAATCATAGCTTCCTTTTTATACAACTACTTATCATTACATTTGTGCCTGTTGAATGGAACCTCTGTCTTTCTCTATCTATGTATCAATCTTCTATCTATCTTGTCTCTATCTCTTTTTTTGTAACACTCACCATCTCGTCGAATGAAAAGCAGAATCACGACGCAAACCTTACCTGAAAGATGATAGAACGGTAATTACACAAACAGGTAATTATACAACATGAAAAAATAACAGGTGAATGAGAACACAAAATAATTAGTGAATACAATAAAAAAATACTGAAATGAAGCAGTGCAGAGGAGGATCATGAATTTGTCTATGAAGCTCAGGCGAAAAAGGCTTATAAAGAAAAAGTAAGAGGAAAATGAAGAGTACGAAATGAAAATAAAAGGAACATCATTGAGAAACGGGAATGAAAGAAAGACACATAATAAAGAGAAATAAAGGTGTGGGATTAGGAAGATATAATACTGAGAGACGACTAATTAATAAAAAGTAAAATAAATGAAATCAACTTGAATAAAATAATGACCCATAGATACAACAATGAAACCGAGAAACAAAAATAATCAAATATAAATAGAAGACCAAAATAAGTGGATAAAATACGACGTGATGAAAGGGATAAAGAATAAAAATGTGACAGATATAACAGGAACAAAGTACAAACGAGGGATCGGGGAAGAAGAGAAGGGTAACATGATAAACGGATTCAATAAGACAAACATATCACAGGGAGCAGAGTGTATGAAATTAGAAGCTGTGTAAAAGTAAATAATACGATTGAAAGTAAGAGACAATTAACAAGCAAATGCAGTAATGAATTCAGAGGAAAAATACAGTTTAATGTCATGCAACGAAAAATTATCTGAAGTGGAAAACAAAACTAAAATGCTCTGAGTTGTAACAGAAGAAAATGAAAAAAACAAAATAAGAAAAAGGAAATGAGGAAAATATGAAAAATACAACTAAAGAGAAAGTAATTTAAATAGAATATAATAAAACATAACTAGAATAAGAAAAAGATGAAAATATGGAAAATAAAACCAAAAAGAATGAAACTGAAACAAAATAATAACAAAACTAGAATAAGGAAAAGAGGAAACTAAGAAAAATATAGATAAAAAAAATGGAATTGAAACAGAAGATTATAAAGAAAAAAGACAGAATGAGGGAAAAAGAAGTGCAATAAAGGAAAAGTATAAACAAAACAGAATCTAATCATTTTAACAGTGGAATCAGATGTAAAGGCACAAATAAAATGAATTAAAAACAATGAAAATAACAACAGAATAGACCATAAAAAAGGGAAAGGGAGAGGGGAGAGACAGAAGAGATTAATAAAGGGGAGAAAAGGTAAAAAATATGCAACCAAGGCGATCAAAAGTGAAAAAAGTCTGAAATGATAAACGTGAACACAACAAACGGAACATGACAAAAAAACATACATAATAAGAAAGAAGAAAATGATTAGTGAAGAAAAAAGGTAAAAATATGCAACCAAGGCAATGAAAATAGTGGAAAAAGAATGAAATGATAAACGTCAACACAACAAACGGAACTTGAAAGAAAGAAAACATACATAATAAAAAAAAGAAGAAAATTATTAGTGAAGAAAAAAGGTA
>NC_066538.1:4922425-4934925 GCF_024679095.1 Eriocheir sinensis
TATCAACTCTCCTCTCCTTTATTATTTCCTCATTCTCTCTCTGACCTCTCTCTCTCTCTCTCTCTCTCTCTCTCACTGAACTTCTCCCCATTTGTCTCGTGTTTCTTGTTTTTTTGTTTTTCCTTAAGTTCTTGTTTTACTTGTTCTTGTTCTAGTTTTCCTCCTCCTCCTCCTCCTCCTCCTCCTCCTGAAGCAACCAATAAACGTGAAGGAGAATAAATATATACACTCCACATAAGAAGATGCAGGAGGAGGAGGAGGAGGAGGAGGTGGAGGCGGATGAAGAAGAAGAAGAGGAAGCAGAGAAGTGGGGCGGATGAGACGGTGAAGAAGAACACTTGCAATAACAACAACAATAACAATAACAGAAACGAAGAGGAGAGAAACAAGGAAGAATAAGAGGTGGAGGAGGAGGTAGATAATAAGGAGGAGGAGGAGGAGGAGGAGGAGGAGAACATGAAGAAGAGAAGAATACATCCAAAACCAACAACGAGGAGGAGGAAGAGGAATGATAAGAAAAGGAAGAAGACGAGGAAGAAAGAGAGAGGAAGAAGAAGAGGAAAAAAAGGATGAGAATGTAGAGAAGGAGAAGAAAATGGTGAAGAGAAAAAAAAAAACACATCGTTGACCAACAACAAGGAGGAGGAAGAGAAAGAAGAAAAGGAAGAAGAGGAAGAAGAAGAAAAGTAGGAATAGGAGGAAGATGAAGAGGAAAAAGATGATAAGAAGGAGGAGAAGAAGGCTGAAGAAAATGCAAAGAAATTCACATTCAAAACCAAAAACAACGAGAACAAGAAGGAAGAAGATGAACAAGAAGAGAAGAAAGAAGAAGAGGAGGAAGATAAAGGGGACGAGGAAGAAGAGGAGGAGGAGGAGCGTGAAGAAAATGTAAAAAAATTCACATTCACAACCAGAAAAAAACAACGAGAACAAGAAGGAAGAAGATGAACAAGAAGAGAAGAAAGAAGAAGAGGAAGATGAAGAGGAGGAAGATAAAGGGGACGAGGAAGAAGAAGAGGAGGAGGAGAAGGAGGAGGAGGAAGAAGAAGAGGAGGAGGAGGAGGAGGAGGAGGAAGAAGAAGAGGAAGAGGAGGAGGAGGCTTGTTGCGTCATCCCCGGGCGTTTCAGGGCTGGGATGGGCGCGGATCGATGGCTGTCTCACGGGGAATTATATGAAGGGGAATGAAAAGTTTTGCACAGACTCCTTAATTAAATCCCTTCACGGTGCTCTTGGCCTTAGACGGGGAGGAAGGAGGGGAGGAAAGGGGGAAGGGGGGGAGGAAGGAGGAAAGAAGGTGAGACAGGAGGAAAAGGGGTGAGAAAGGGAAGGTAGAAAGGTGAGGGGTGGAGAGGTAAGGAAGGAAAAGTTGGATGGGAGGGTAAGGAAAAATAAGGAAAGGAAACGAAGACTTGATGGAGGTATGGGAAGGAGAGAAGGAGGAGGAAAGGGAGAGGGAGATGCATATAAAAAGGGTAGTAGAAAAGGAGTAATGGAAAATAAAGGACGAATAATGTGGGGAGGAAAAATGAGAAGAAAGAGGGGAGGAGGAAGAAGGGGAAGATGAAGGGGAGACGAGAGGAGTGAAAAAGGGAGAAGGGAAGGGGAGAATTGAGGCAAAGGAGAAAGTGAGGATAGGAAAAAGAAACAAATGATACTGATGTAGGGAAAGGAAGGGAGGAAGGGGAGGAGAGGGAGGAAGGGGAGATGAGTGAAGGGAAGGAAAGAGAGAGAAAAGAAGGGAAAAACAGAGAGAATAGAGATATGGAGACGGAGATAAAGATGAAAAAAAAGGAAGGGAGGAGAGAGAAAGGGAACAGGGAGATGAAAGAGGAGGAGGAGGAGGAGGAGTAGAGAGGAAGAGTATAAGTTTATGTAAGGAAGGAGGGAGTGAAGCAACAGAGGGAATGAAGGAGGAGGCTTAGTAAAGGGATAAGAATATAAATGGGGATAAGAAGGAAGGCGAAAGAGAGGAGGAAGAAAAAAAAGGATGCCGTGAAGAAAATGGAAGGACGAGGAGAGTAGAAAAGTATGCTGAAGACAGACAGGAAAGTTTAAATTAAGAACGAGGGAAGAAAAAAAGAAGAAAAGACAGATAGAGGAGAAAGAAGAACGGGGAAAAAAGGAAGAAAGAGTGACGGAAGAGGAAAATGAATAAGGAGAGGAAAACGAAGGAAGGCTAAATAAGCAGAACCCAAAGAAGAGAAGATGATAAATGAGGAAAAAAGAGGAATAGAGAAGGAAGAGGATAACAAAGGAAGAGAATATGATAAAATACAAAAAAGAAGAAGAAAAGAGAGCAAGAGAAAACGGAAAAAGGTGGAAAGACAGAAAGGTGGACTGGAGAAAAAAGAAAAACAAAAAGGAGAAAGAAAAAAGAGGAGGAAAGTGATGGAAGAGGAAAATGAATAAGGAGATGAAAAAGGAAGAAAGATTGAATAATGCAAAGCCCAAAGAAGAGATGATAATAAATGAGGCAAAAAGAGGAACAGGAAAGGAAGAAATAGTGTAAGGAAAGAGGAACTGAGGAAAACGAAGGAAGAGAATAAGATAAAATAAAATAAAAAGAAGAAAAGAGAGGGAAAGAAAAGGGGAAGGAGGTGGAAAGACGGAAAACGGTGGAATGGAGAAAAAAAGAAAGAAAGACGGAGAAAGCAAAAGGAGAAAAAGAAAGAGAAGGAAAGAATGATGGAAGAGAATAAAGAATAAGAAGAGGGAAAAGGAATACGAGAATAAAATATAAAAAAAATGATACAAACCAGGAAAATTATTAAAGAATGGAAGAATGACAATGAAGGGAAAAAAAAAGAAAAGGGAAGAAAAAGTGTGTAAGGAAGAGGAGGAAAGGAAACGAAGAAAGGCCAAAAGATAAATTGATAAGAGTAAAAAAAGGAGGGAAAGGAAAAAGGATAGAAGGAAGAAAGATGGGAGATGAGGAAAATAAGATAAAACTAGATACAAGGGAGACATAGAAGCGTAAGAAATAGTAAAGGAGGGAAGTGGAAGAAGAGGAAAGATAAAATAAAGCAAAAAGGGAGAGAGGAATAAATAAACAGAGGAAGGAAGAGAGGAAGATAAATGAAGGAAAGGAGAAAAAAGAAATTAATGAAGATGTGGAGATAAAAAAAATAAGAGGAAAGGAGAGAGGGAGAGGAAGGGGAGTGAGGAGGAGGAGGAGGAGGAGAGGAAACTGTTGGCCTAGGAGGAAGGAAGTTGGAGGAGGATGGAAAAACAGGAAGAAGGGGGAGAGGACGGAGGAAGGAAGAGGAAGGTGATGGATGGGGGAAGAGATAGTGAGGAGATAGTGAGAAGAGAAACAGAGAGAGAGAAGACAGGAGGAAGAAACAGAGAAAAGTGAGAGAGAAGGAGAGGAAAACGCCAGAGAGGGAAGCAAATGAGATAAAAGGATAAAACATAGGGAGATAAGAGAAAAGGAGGATAAAGATAGAATGGATAAAGAAGGGAAACTAAGGATAAGGGTAAACTAAGGTAATGAGAAAAAGAAAGGGAGCATGAATAAAGAAAGGGAGAAGAAAGACAAAAAAATGGAATATATAAGAATGAAGGGAAAAGTAAAGTAAGCTAAGGCCCATGAAAAAGAAATGAAGGAATGATGAAAAGAAAGGAAAAGAGGAAAGAAAAGGAAGAGAAAGGAAGGCAAATAAGAAAAAAGGGAAAATTTATGAATAAGACAAACAAAATGATAAAATGAAGGTTACTCAGGAAATGGAAGAGAGAGAAGAAAGAGGAAAATGGAAGATGGATAAAAATGAAAAAGGAGAGAAACAAAAAATAGCTTCGAGAAAACATATAACAAGAAAGTGTAGAAAAAATAAGAGAAAAATGGGAAAAAAGAATCAAAAGAGAACGAATAAGAAAATGGAAAATGAATAAGAACAAAACAAAAAATGGATAAAAATGAAAAAGCATAGGAAGAAAAAATACCTTAGAGAAAACATATAACAAAGAAAGCCTAGAAAAAATAAAAGAAAATGGGAAACAGAATAAGAAGAGAACGAATAAGAAAATGGAAAACGAATAAAAACAAAAACAAGAAAAGGAAATGAAGAAAAAATAACACATATAACAAGAAAGAGTAGAAAAAAAACAAGAAAAAAACGGGAAAAAATAAGAAGAGAAGGAATAAGAAAATGGAAAACGAATTAAAACAAAAAAAGAAAAGAAATGAAGAAAAAATAACATGTAACAAGAAAGGGTAGGAAAAAAAAAAGGGATATACAGGACAGGTATAAAAAACGACCGAGAAAATAAAGTAACCGAATGAAATGAAGGAGAAAGCGTTATAATATTCGTTTTGCAAAGTTTCATTAGCATTTTCTTTTTTTCTGGGAACACTTGTTAATGTGTATTCAGATTTAATGTTGTGGAGTTCGAGAATTTTTTGCGGGACTAATTAAACTTTGGTCTTAAAAGGATATCGCTCTCTCTCTCTCGTAAATTAACTGCCTCTCTAACTTACACAATATTTCTTCCTCACATTCTTTTTCACGTTCTTTCGTTCTCTTTTATTTTATTTTTTTCATTCTCAGCTGTGTTTTATTCCTCACCTCTCTCTCTCTCTCATTTAACAGAACTTATCATAATACTACTATTTCTCTTTTTCTAATCTTGCTTAATGTTTTTCATCACAGTTTCTCAATCCTTTTCCCGCGTGACTTTCCTCCTCCTCCTCCTCCTCCTCCTCCTCCTCCTTCTTCTTTTCCCAAAGCTCTCCAACTTGAGGTCTTCTGATGGAGGAACTAAGTTTATTTTTTTTCTTTCTGTTTTCTTTCTTAAGTTTTCTTCGCTTTTGAATGGTCCCGGTCCCGTGTGTGTGCGTGTGTACGAGTGTGTGTGTGTGTGTGTGTGTGTGTGTGTGTGTGTGTGTGTGTGTGTGTGTGTGTGTGTGTGTGTGTGTGTGTGTGTGTGTGTGTGTGTGTGTGTGTGTGTGTGTGTGTGTGTGTGTGTGTGTGTGTGTGTGTGTGTGTGTGTGTATTTGACGTTAACATGAAAGAGAAAAAGAGGGGAAGATTGAAAAAAGGGAGAAAGAAAAGAGATGATAAAAGTGAAGGAGAGGGAGAAATTATATAAAACTGAAGGAGGAAGAAGAGAGATGGGAAAACAGGAAATAAGGAAAGGGATAACGAAAGAGGAGAATAAAAGAAATGAAGAAAAAAAGGAAAGGAAGACGGAAGTTGCACAAAAGAGAAGAGAAGAGGAAGAAAAGGTGGAAAAAGAAAATGATTATAAAATAAGGAAATGGAAAGGAAAAGAGAAGAAGAGGATGATGGGAGGAGGGATACGTAGAAATATAGAGTGAGAGACGAAAACGAAGAAGACGAAGGAAGGGAAGGACGAAGGGGTTAAGAGGAAGGGGGATTAAGGAAGGAAGAAAGAAAATGATGATAAAATAAGGGAATGGAAAGGAAAAGAGAAGAAGAGGAGAAATGAAGAGTGAGAGAGGAAAACGAAGAGGATGGTGGAAGAGAAGGATGAAGGAGTTAAGAGGAAGAGGGATTAAGGGAGGTGGGAGAGGGGGAAAAGAGGAGGAAGAGGGAAAAGTGTGTGGGGGGTAGAAATTAAGAGTGAGAGAGGAAAACGAAGAGGATGAAGGAAGAGAAGGACGAAGAGGTTAAGAAGAAGAGGGATTAAGGAAAGGGGGGAAGGGGGTAAAGAGGAGGAAGAGGGGAAGGTGTGTGGGGGGTGGGGGGGTGGGAGGTTAGTCTTTAGTTAAATCACAACTTCTTTTCACGTTAGAAGCCGCGGACTGGAATGAACTCCTTTGGCCTGAGCTCCGACTCCCTTATGCTGTTTCAACTCCTTTCTGGGTCACACACACACACACACACACACACACACACACACACACACACACACACACACACACACACACACACACACACACACACACACACACACATCAGTAAGAACTTTCCTCTCCTCCTCCTCCTCCTCCTCCTCCTCCTCCTCCTCCTCTTCCTCCTCCTCCTTTCCAATTTCACGCGTATCATATTTTCTTGTGTTTCCTTAAATTTATATATATTCTTAGCACCGTAAATTTGAATCAAGGTATGTATTACTATTTATTGTTTGTCTCTCTCTCTCTCTTTTTTGACCTGTATCCCTCTCTGTTTTCATTCGTTTCTCTATTCAAGTATCAATTCATTAATTCACTGTGTTAAAAAATTATACTAACAAAAGATTAATTAATTTAAAATTGTTACGTTCTTTTCAATTCCTCTTTTCAAGGCGCTTTTTTTTTTCCTCTTGTATTTTTAACTTTTATTTTTTTCGTTTTTCAATTCTTCCTGTTCGATCATTTTTAAAAAAGCTCAACTTCCTTAAGATTTTGAAGAAGTTCCAGAGACGTTTGGAATCGGATCTTTTACGTTTATATATTTACTTTTTGGCTTTATTTGAGTTTTAAGTTTGACGTATAAAAAAATGAAAGGACAGAAATAATAGGAGGAAGAGGAAACATGGACTAGGGAGGAGGAGGAGGAGGAGGAGAAAGTTGAGAGGAGGCAAAATACGATAAAAGAGAGAGAAAGAATGAGGAGGAGGAGGAGGAGGACAAGGAGGAAAAAAATGAGAGGAGGCAAAAAATTATAAAAAAGAGAGAAAGAAGGAGGAGGGGGAGGAGGAGGAAAAATAATAAAAAAATAAAAAAAGAATGAAAAGAAGGGAGAAGTAATGCATAATAAAGACATAAGCGAACTTTTCCTGAGCCAAGCATAACAAGTCTCTCTCTCTCTCTCTCTTATAATGATTAATTTTCCATATTTTTGTTGATTAAGAAAACATATGACGTGAGTATTAATAAAAGAAGACAAATAGAAAGAAAAGAAAAAGAAGAAGACACGTAAATAATGACAAATGAAAAAAGGGAGGAGATAAAAAGAAAAAAATCCAAGTAATTCCAAGTATAATGAAATAGTAATGAAATAACACAATCATACAACAAACATTAAGTATTACGTTCCTTCTATATATTCTGACACATAATACATATACATAACATACATACATACACACACGTACATGCAGCAGTTCATTCAATCAGTTATCTATCTCTCCATTCTCTCATACGTACACACACACACACACACACACACACACACACACACACACACACACACACACACACACACACAAGCACACATACTTTCCCGCACTTTCCCCTTTAATGGCGTTCGTCAGATTGGCTGAAAAAGAACAAAAATACGCCCCGGCCCGCAGCCCACGCATTAAAACCCACAGACAACCTTCAGCTTTTGTTCCCTGGCGTTTTTGTGCCCCTCTGGACCTGCCAACCTTTTTTTTTGTTTTGGTTATGGCATAAAAATAAATGTGTACGCAAAAAGAACACTTATTTTTCATTTTGTTCCCTTTTTTTGTGCGTATCTGAAACCGTCATCTGTTTTACCCTCTATTCAACTTTTTTTTTGTGTCCATCTAAACCTGTCATCTTTTTTTTTTTTCGGTTATGGTACAAAAATAAGGTCGGTATTATAAAACGTTTTCGCTTCTCGTATCAGCTATTTCTAAAGGTCAAAGAGGGGGTCAGTCTGGTTCTAATGAGTGTTTCTTCAGGTTCACGGTTCTAATGAGTGTTTCTTCAGGTTCAGGGTACAGAAGAAGGGTCAAACTACCACCAGGGTCATGAAACTACTCCTGGAAGTGCCCAAAACTCCTTCGAAAGCCTTGTCAAATAGGTGTTCTTGGGCGGTGAAATGTCTCATGATACGACCATAAATGTGTAGGCGAAAAACTTGTTATGATCTTGTTTTTTGTTGTCTTTCTGGGCGCCTCTGAACTTGTCTTTTTTGTTTTGTTTATCGCACAAAAATATATATATGTACACACACAAAAAAAGGTTATTATTCTTTTAGTTCCTTTTTTTGTGTGTGTCCAACTGAGACGGTCACCTATTTTTTTCAGTTTTCGTTCACAGCACAAAAAGTAACTATGTACACAGAAACATTTAGTGTCCTTTTCAGCTCCCTTTCTTTTTTGTCCATATCTAAAGCTCATTTTTTTTGCACATACACACAAAAAAAACACTTAAGTTCTTATACATTGTTTTTCCACACATCTCAAACAGTCATCGTTTTATCTTTATTTTTGTTTATAAGCACAAAAAATACATGTATAAAAAAATCCTAGGTGTTATTCTTATTACCTTTGTTTTTTTCCACACATCTGAAACCGACACCTTTTTATTTTTTTGCTTGTAGCACAAAAAATATGTCTAAAAAAGCGCTCGTTGTTATTCTCATCACCTTTGCTTTTTCCGCACATCTGAAACCGTCACCTTTTTTCTCTTTAAAGCAAGACAAACTGTTCACAAAAGCAGAATATATGTTTTCACCTTCGTCATATTTTGCAAAGCTAAAATTGTCGTCTATTTTAACGTATTTTTATTTATAGTACAAAAAGTATCGATACAAGAAAAAACACTCGGTATTCGTTTAGTTGCCCCTGCGATTTTATTTTATCTACATCCGTTCTGCATCCGTCACCAGATTTTGTATATATATATATATATATATATATATATATATATATATATATATATATATATATATATATATATATATATATATATATATATATATATATATATATATATATATATATATATATATATATATATATCTGTTCACAATAAATAATATCACTCAACATTACAAAAATCGTATTCACATGTCGCTTATAACGCAAAAATGTGTCAGTCTATGAATATTTGTTTTCTTCGTATCTCCATTATTTACATGCGCTATTGTATCTACACTCATTATTTTATGAGTGTTCCTTGAATTGCGCAAAGAGCTTGTTCTTTTTTTTTTTTTAAACATTCCCGGGAGTGTATAATATAAAAAAATGTATATAAAAATTTCAAAGTTCACATGCACGCTAAGGGTCACTATTTCTACTTAACCTTTTATTATTTTTCTGAACAACAACAACAAAAAACAATAAGTACAACTGGATGGCTTTGTCCTACACATTCTTTTAATACCAACGGAAATTATATTTGCACGTTAACTCTTCATTATTTCAGCTGTTAATTTAGATACATATTTTAAACTAATGTACTGAGCTTCAGGCTTCATCTTTTCTCATTTCTTTTCATTTTTTTAAGTAATTTCACTCCATTTCCTCCATTTTCACCTTCAATTTCATCCATTTTCATTCACTCACTCATTATACTCATTATCTTGCTCTTCATTCATCTACATTCATGCTTTTTTATTCAGTAGCATTGATTCATTTTCATTTTTATTATTTTACTTTCTTTCCTTTTTCCTTTTTTTAAGTAATTTCACTCCATTTCCTCCATTTTCACCTTCATTTTCATCCATTTTCATTCACACACTCATTGTATTCATTATCTTGCTCTTCATTCATCTACATTCATTCTTTTTAATTCAGTGGCATTCATTCATTTTCATTTTTATTTTTTTACTTTTTTTTTCCTTTTTCTTCGTTTTCTCTCCACAAAATTCCTGCAACAGCTCCCTTTGAAGAGGAATGTACAGCCTAAATACAAACTCCCATCCACACACCTCTTTTGTTTTTTCACCAGCTGTACACTTTTAAACATTTCCCTAACCTCGCTACTTTTCTCACTTACTCTTCTCTCCTCAAACATTCCCGGGAGTGTTTGATAAAAAAAAAAACGTATATAACTATTTCAAAATACATATACACACAAAAATGTCACTATTTATACTTCCTTTATATCTCTAAGCCAGAAAAATAACAATAAATAGAAATGAACGTCTCTTTCCAACACATTCTTTTAGTACATTTCCGGGAGAGTATAATAAAAAAAAGTATCTAAATATTTCAAAATACATATACACACACAGAAAAGTCACTATTTATACTTTCTTTATATCTCTAAGCCAAAAAATAACAATAAATAGAACTGGACGTCCTTTTCCAACACATTCTTTAAGTACCAACGGAAAATATATCTACTTCTACCCTCCTCGGTTTTCCTTTAATACCATTCAAAAACACGCCGTCTATATATCCTCCCAACCTTCCTTAACGGCTCAATAACGTAAATCTGTCCTTGTTATTGTTCTACTTTTTTTTCTTTCTCCCCAAACGTTCCGGCAACAGCTTCGGTTCAACACGAATGTTCGCCTGAAACAAACGAGCATCCAAACATTTTTTTCCCTTTTCATTTTCGTTTATTTTCAGTCGTTTTCATTTGCATTCGTTTTCCGTCACTCGTTTTGCTTTCCTTTCATTCCTTTTCGTTTCGTTTATTTTAATATTCGTTGTTTATCATTATTTTTTATTCATTCATTTATTTTCATAGTTTTTCGTTTAGTTAATTTTCGTTTTCATTCGTTTCCATTAACTTCCATTCATTTTTTCTTTTAATCTGCATTCATTTTCATTATCTCATTTTTATCCATTTTCACTTTTATTTATTTTCAATTCCATTTATTTATTTACTTTCCTCCATATTCACACATTCATTTTCATCCATTTTCATTCACACGCTCATTGTATTCATTATCTTGTTCTTCATTCATTTACCTTCACTCTTTTTTTATTCAGCAGCATTCATTCATTTTCATTTTTATTCTTTCACTTTCTCTCTTTTTTTATCTTTTTTTTTTCTCCCCAACATTCCGGCAACAAACAGCTTCAGTTCAGCAGGAATGTACAACCTAAATTCAAACTCCCATCCACACATCTCTTTTGTTTTTTCCACGAGCTGTACAATTTTAAGCATTTCCTTAACCTCACTAATTCATCACAAACCTTCAACGAAACGCACGCGACCATACTCGTCTATTTCTCTTGCGCCTTTTTTCCCCCTGCACATTATTTCAAAAGCTCAAACTCAACACAAACCTACAGCATGAACACATCACAACGCGCATATTTTTCCCACACTTTCCCCTTCGTACTACTTTCTCGTAACATCAACAATTTAAAAAAGCACATAATAAAAATACGTCCAGCAAAAATACATCATACACCCTTTCTTTTTTTACATGTTTCTTGCTTGTTGTTTCGTTTCCCGGCACCAATACAACGAGAAAAAGCAAAAAATGATCCTCGCTTTTTCTTTCAAATATCACTAAACCAACAACGGTGTACATGATAGACAGAAGGCCATAAATAAATACATTCTTTTCGCAGTCGTTTCTTTTAGCAGTACATTATCAACAAACACACAACTAGTAAAATGAATGACAATACAGATTTACTCATTTCTCAAACATTTTTTCCCTTTAGAATACTTCCATTTATAACCACAAATCAAAAGACGTATATGACATAAGACACACGACCATTTCCATATTACTCGTGTTCCTTTTATGTTTCTCCTTCACTTGGTTTAATAACTCATCACTAACACACAGGATTATACCTTATCACCCTCATACCTTCCTTATCCATTCCCTTCCTTTACCAACACCGAGGTACAGCACAAGACCTCAGACATTTACCATTTCCATATTACTCGTGTTCCTTATATGTTTCTCCTTTACCAGATTTGATAACTCCTCACAAAGACACAACGTTATACCCTATCACCCTCATACCTTCCTTATCCATTCCCTTCGTTTACCAACACCGAGGTACAGCCCAAGACCCGAGACATTTACTTTCCCTTATATTTCTTTAACAGCCGCACTTCAGCCCAGACGGACGACCCAGACCCAGACTTTTTCAGCACCAACGGGCCAGTTTTTCCCAGTTAAGCATTTCCATTCCCTCGACATGCCCCTTAAAACACCCATTAACAACAGCTGCCTCGCTAACAACAAGACGCAGACGACACAGCCTCCTCCAGCCTTTCCTTTGGGCCTTTTATTTTTATTCTTTTGAGGTTAAGTTTTGCGTTTACCGTTTGCGCTTTTGTTAGTCATATATTTTTTTTTTATCTCTGTTGCAAAGGTTTATATATTTTAAACACACGCATTTATTTTAACAGGAAGAAAGAGACGACTCAATCCCTTCCATCCTATTCCCTTTAGCCCTTTCTTCTCATTTTATTTGTTATTTTCATGTATTTATTTTTTTATTTACATATATCGTTTCATTTTTTGTCTTTTTATTTGTCTGCGTTTTTAAGTTATGCATTTTTAACAAGACGTAGACAACGCAATCTATTTCATCTTATTCCCTTTTTCCCCTTTTCTCTTTATTATTTACTATGTTTTCCATTTTTTTATCTGTTTTGGTTATTTTTTCTTGCTGCTTAATATCACAGACGACTAATCGTCTCCTCATTCCTTAATCCTTTCCCTTAACCCCTTTCCGACTCTTTTCCAAATCTGAGCCAAAATACACCGAATCCCTATATTTTCATTTTGTTCTCGCCCCATACGCTATCCAACCCTCTGTCGTGCGAAATCATCAAACACGTTATTCCTGTTTTCTCCACCTCCACTAAAATCCTTCCTCATACACTCCCTGATCCTCTCTAACCGAGCCTACACACGCCAACCCGTCTCTTTTCGTA
>NC_066538.1:4939925-5009925 GCF_024679095.1 Eriocheir sinensis
ACACACACACACACACACACACGCAAAGCAATAAACAAAAGGATAAAGAAACGGATGACATAAAAAAGAGCAACATCAACAATCACAACAACAACAACAACAACAACAACAACAACAATACTCAGGTGAACACAAAAGGCAAAATTACACCCCAAAAAACGTCTGCTTGGCTATTAGTTAATTAACCGCGTGGGGGGCGGACAGGTAAATTGGTTAGGATCCCTCACGTGTGCCATCCCGGGAGGAGGAGGAGGAAGAGGAGGAGGAGGAGGAGGAGGAGGAGGAGGAGGAGGAGGAGGAGGAGGAGGAGGTGAAGAAGGAGGAAGAGGAGGAAAGGGGGGGGGAGGAGGAGGAGGAGAAGGAGGAGGAGGAGGAGGAGGAGGAGACGAAAGAGGAAGAGGAGGAGGAGGAGGAGGAAGAGGAGGAGGAGGAGGAGGAGGAGTAATAAAAGGAGAACAAAGCAAGCGCGACGCTGACACGGAAAAATTTCGTATTAACATTCTCTCTCTCTCTCTCTCTCTCTCTCTCTCTCTCTCTCTCTCTCTCTCTCTCTCTCAAGCGGACGAGGGAGGGAAGTTCTAATGGGGGTAGTTGTGGAAAGTTGGAGGAAGACGAGACGGAAGAGGAGGAGGAGGAGGAGGAGGAAGAGGAGGAGGAGGAGGAGGTGGAGGAGGAGGTGGAGATGAAGGAGAATGTGGAATAGGAGGAAACAGACGAGAAAGTGGATGGAACATGGAAGCAGGAAACATGGAAGAGCAGGCAACATAAACCCTCTTGTTATATTACGAGACTGCCTTCCTAGTGATTCAACAAAATTCGCCACTGACCTCAAATATGTAAAACAATGAAATAATACCATCCTTTACATACGTGTTGGACCCTTCAATTCACTTCTGACGCAACAAAACAGCGGTCAAAGTAAGCGTTATAGAATTTGACCGTATTTGCACTAACTAAATTTGCAGGAAGGTTGTTGCAGTGGTGAATGACATGGATAGAAGAAAATAACTACTGCCAATATCTGTATCGCCTCGCCTCCTTTGAAGTGGTCAAAACATTTATTGGCTAGTCTTGGGGTGTTATTGAGATGGTTATTGGGTTATTCTTGGGTTATTATTGAGATGGTTCTTGGGTTTCTTTGGAGCTAAAAGAACATGTGTGTGATCGACGGTGCAAGACTCAAACAGGTATTTGAAAACTGGTATCAAATATCTTCGTAGTCTTCTCTTTTCCAGTGTGAAGAGGTTGAGTAGGAGGGTAAGAATGAGAAGGAAGTTGACAAAGAGAAGGAGGAGGAAGAGGAAGAGGAGATGAAGGAGAATATGGAATAAGACGAAGGAGGAGGACGCAGAGGAAAAGGAAGATATCGGAGAAGGAGAATTCGGAGGAGTAGCAGGAGGTGGAGGAAGAGAAGAAGAAAACAGAGGAAAAAGAGACTGGATATGAAGGAGAGCAAAACATAGGAGGAAGTAATGGAGGATGAAGAGGAGGAGGAGGAGGAGGAGGAGAAGCTGAAGGATATAGCGAAAGAAACAAACAGGAAGAAGGAAGACGGATGTGCAAAAAGGGAAAAGTTTTAAAAGAAGATGTGATGGAGAAGCAAATAACTCGAGAAAAAGTAAAGATGAAAACAGGAAGGAAGGAAGCAAGGAGATGAGTCGGTGGAAAAATGGAGGAAGCAAAATGCAGTGGAGGTAACGAAGAGACGAAAGCAGAAAAGAAAAGAAAAGAAAAAGAGCAAACAAAAAAGAGGCAAACGAGGAAGTCGAAAGAAAGAAAAGAAAGAAAATAAGAGCAAGTTAAGAGGCGAGGGAAAAAAAGAGGAAGAATAAGAGGTGAAGGACAAAATGAAAGAACGAAGAGAGGAAAAGGCAGACGAGTGAATTAAAGAGTTGACGCTGAATCGTAAGAGGTGAAGGAAGAATAGAAAATGGAAGAGGTGGTAGATGAGGATAAAGAAAGAGGAAGAGAAAATGAGGAAGAGTAGATGAAAGAGAACAAGAGGACAAAGAACGAAACGAAACGAAAGAACAACAGAAAGATGAGAGAATGGAAAAAAAGAGCTAAAGGATGAATAGGAGAAAGGACAAAGAAAGAGAGTGAAGAGAAAAAGAGTAGATGGTAGAGAGCAAAATGACAAAGAGAAACAGAGGAAGCGAAAGAAGCTGAGAAAGAGAAAATGCCAATGAAGGAAAATAGCGAGAAGGGTGAATAGGAGAAAGGACTCAAGATCCAGGAAGAGGGAGAGGAGGAAGAGGAAAAAGATAAAAGATAAGTAGAAGATAAATATGAAATCAAAGTAACCGAGAAATCTTATGGGGATGAGAAGGAGACTTGAGTAAAAGGTGAGAAAGAGGAAGGAAATAGAAAGAGAAGGGAAATAAAAAAAATAAAAAAACGAAAGAGAAGGATAATAGATAAAAAAAGGTCAATAAAAAAGAAAAATAACGATGAATACAGGAAGAGAAGGAGACTTAGGAGGAAACAGAAAAAAGCGAGAGGATTGAGAAAAAGAAGGAAGAGGAAATGAAAGAGGAAAAAAGTTATAGATGAAAAGATAAATAGGAAACGATAATAAAGAAGAAACAGTAGGAAGAAGAGATTTACGAAGAAGCTGAGAAGGCGGAAGGAAAGACGAAGATACACAGGAAATTAAAATACCAAAAAAAAAAAAAAAAAATAGGAGAAGGATATTTAGAGGATAATAAGGAGTGATGGAGAACGTAAAAATAAAACGAAGAAGAAAGAGAAAGAGAAAGAGAATAAAGGAGAAGGAGGAAGTTGATAAAGCATCTAAATACCCTTTTGAAAGCCTCTCCTCTTGGCCATAAACATACCTGACATTTGTTTACCTGTGTATTAATTATTTCCAGCAATCGTTTATCCTTCCACGAATTAGGTAACACAGCCCATATCTCTCTCTCTCTCTCTCTCTCTCTCCAGCAAGACGGTAGCGAAGGCTGTTTCTCTTCTTCCTCCTCCTCCTCCTCCTCCTCCTCCTCCTCCTCCTCCTCCAACTCCTCCTCCTCCTCCTCCTCCTCCTCCTCCTCCTCGCCCTCCTTTTCCTTCTCGTCCTCCTCCTCTTTTTTCTCCTCCACCTCCTCCTGCTTATCCTGAACCATTTTATTTCTCCTCCTCCTCCTCCTCCTCCTGTAATCTCGACGCAGAAGCCGAAAATAAAAACTTAAGCCAAGAATCCAAGGCATGAGAAATGTGGACGCAGTAGAGGAGGAGGAGGAGGAGGAGGAGGAGAAGGAGGAGGAGGAAGATAGCAAGATATAAAGAAGACGAAGACGAAGGGCAAGGAGAAACATAAGAAACAAAGAAAAATAAGAAATATGATAAAGAGAAAGCGGAAACAAGTTGAAATTGAAGATATTTAAGTGGGAAAAGGCGAAGGAAGAGAAGAGGAAGAAGATGTAAGAGGAGGAGGAGGAGGAGGAGGAGGAGGAGGAGGAGGAGGAGGAAAGTGACAATCTGGTTCGTATTCCCCTTCACGTGACTCTCCTCCGATACGTCGCTATATATGAAGGCGAGCAACGTTTTCCGAATTATTCTTTTCAATTTTTTCCCCTTTTAGAAGTTCATAAGAAATTGATGTTATGGGTTTCTGAGAGGTGAGGAATTTTGCGTTTAGTCTTAAGCTGAAGTAGAAAATTATAAATGTTGCGATGAATTAGTGCCTTTGTGAGGGTACTGAAGGAAAACTTTTGTGTGTGGTGTACTCATGCAAAAAAAAAAAAAAAAAAAAAAAAAATGTTACTAGTTTTATGTTTTTGTATTGTTTTTGTGTTGTTTTTGTGTTGTTTTTGTATTGTTTTTGTGTTGTTTTTGTATTGTTTTTGTATTGTTTTTGTGTTGTTTTTGTGTTGTTTTTGTATTGTTTTTGTGTTGTTTTTGTGTTGTTTTTGTATTGTTTTTGTGTTGTTTTTGTGTTGTTTTTGTATTGTTTTTGTGTTGTTTTTGTGTTGTTTTTGTATTGCTTTTGTGTTGTTTTTGTATTGCTTTTGTGTTGTTTTTGTGTTGTTTTTGTATTGCTTTTGTATTGTTTTTGTATTGCTTTTGTGTTGTTTTTGTATTGTTTTTGTATTGTTTTTGTATTGTTTTTGTGTTGTTTTTGTATTGTTTTTGTATTGTTTTTGTGTTGTTTTTGTATTATTTTTGTATTGTTTTGTGTTGTTTTTTTATTGTTTATTTATTTTTTTTGTGTTGTTTTTGTGTTGTTTTGTATTATTTTGTATTGTTTGTTTTTTGTTGTTTTGTTTTTTTTTGTGTTTGTTTATTGTTATTGTTTTGTATTGTTTTGTATTGTTTTGTTGTTTTTGCATTGTTTTGTGTTGTTTTTTTTTGTTTGGTTTTGTTTTGTGTTGTTTTGTGTTGTTTTATTGTTTTTGTGTTATTTTGTATTATTTTATATTATTTGTGTTGTTTTTGTGTTGTTTTTGTATTGGTTTAGTATTGTTTTTGTAGTGCTTTTGTATTGTTTTTGTGTTGTTTTTGTGTTGTTTTTGTATTGTTTTTGTATTGTTTTTGTGTTGTTTTTGTGTTGTTTTTGTATTGTTTTTGTGTTGTTTTTGTATTGTTTTGTATTATTTTTGTATTGTTTTTGTATTACTTTTGTATTGTTTTTGTGTTGTTTTTGTATTGTTTTGTATTATTTTTGTATTGTTTTTGTATTGCTTTTGTATTGTTTTTGTATTGTTTTTGTATTGTTTTTGGTTTTTATTACTCTTTTTTGATTTTCCATATACTTATTTTACATATTTTTATTCTATTCTGTACTTTAAGCCTAAGAAATGGATGAATACTTGTGTGTGTGCGTGTTTTAAGTTTAGAAATATGAAAAAAACCTTCATATATACATAAAAAAAACAGTATCATGCAAAAGCTGTTAATGCGTACACAGGTGGGCTGGTGGGGAGGGATGGTGGGAGGAGGGGAGGGTGATGGATACCTGTGTGCGGCGTGGAACTCTTCAATTATCCATCCAGCCACTTTCCGAACACCTGAGCCGCGCACAAAAGGTAGACGCGCCATTATTTCATTCATACGCCGCCCACCTGTGTACGATTAAGCCGTCGGACTCCGCTTCAGGGTACGCAGGTATGTAAGGTGTTGGTATATTCTTTTCCTACACGCCTCGTTACTTTTGATTTGTAAAAATGCAGGTGATATTGATTCTCTGTACACAATTTTCCTACACGTGCTCGTTCATTCATTGATTTCCACACGCACTCGTCAATTCAATCATACTCGTCTTCTCTTCAATTATTTCATTTCTGGGTGCACCGGTAAAAAACAACAGGTGAGATTGTCCTTCTCTCTACACCTGGGCACTTTTCCTTTCCACTTAATCGTTCATTCATTCATTTTCGAGGCTACAGCAGATTACGTACACATGTTTACTTTGTCTTCTTTTCATTTATTTCATTTCTGGGTGCACCGGTAAAAAAATGCAGGTGATATTGACCTTCTCTCTATACACCTGGGCACTCTTACTTTCCACGCGTACTCGTCAATTCATTCATACTCGAAGGCACAACAGATTACGTACTCATGTTTACTTCGTCTTCTCCTCATGTACTTCATTTCTGGGAGCACCGGTAAAAAAAAACAGGTGATATTGTCCGTCGTTATACACCTGGGCACTTTTCATTTCAACACGTGATTCATTCATTCATTTTTGAGGCTACAACAGATTTTTCACTTTTATTTCGTCTTTTCTTACTCTTTTACTATTGTCTTCAGGTAATTCATTTCCCTACACACCTCTACACATCTGACTACTCTCACTTTCCACCCGTTTTCATTCCTTCATCCTTCAGGCAACAACAGATTTTTCACATTTATTTCGTCTCCTCTCACCTGTTTACTCTCTTCTCCAGGTACTCCACTTCTGGGTATAAAGGTAAATTAGGTGATTACGATTCCGTCTGTACACACCTGAGGACCTCAATTTTCTACACGTGTTCCTCCATTCATCCATCCTTTAAGGCAAAACAGATTACTCACATTCATTTTGTCTCCTCTTACTTCTTTATTATTTTCTCCATTTCTGGGTACACAGGTAAGTGAGGTGATGGTGTTTTCCGTCTCAATTCACCTGAACACTTTTGATTTCCACACGTGTTCCTCCATTCATTCATCCTTTAAGACTATACATATTATTCACATTCACTTTGTTTCCTCTTAATTCTTTACTATTTTTTCCAGGTAATTAGTTTTTGGGTACACAGGTAAGTCAGGTGATTAGATGGTACGTTTCTACGCACATGAGAACTTTCACTTTCTACACGTGTATATTCATGTGCTAAGGTTCAAAATAAGAGGACGTTCTCATTTACTACGTCTTCGCTTACTCTTTTTTTCTATTTTCTTCGGATTCTCCTATTCTTACGGTGCCAATTTACTCGTTTTTAAACACCTAAACACATTTTTTCCGCTAGTGTTCATTCATGTTCTGGGGTTCAAAAGGATAACCCGTTCACACTTACTCATTCTTCGCCTACGTTTATCATTTCCTTCATGTACTCTTGTTATCTACTTTTCTCTTCCTATTCCCCTAATCTCTACACATTCGCTCATATGTTTTTTCTTCTAATCGTGTTTATTCTTCTTCTAGAGTTCAAAACAGTAAACCGTTCACATTTCCTTCGTCTAAGCTTACCTTCTCACTGTTTGCTCATGGTACTCCACTTCTGGGAACAAAGGTAGGTACGTAACAAATGTATTCAACTCAGCACGTCTTTTCCACCGTTTTCTTCACTTAACTTTCTGGGTACAAAAGAATTTCCGCATTTACTCCGTCGTCGCGAACTTCTTCACTATTTTCTTCAGGTACAACACATCTGGGTACAAAGGTAAGTAAGGTGCTAATTACTTCTTTGCACACCTTTTACATGTGTGCAAAGAAGTTTCTGGGTACTAAAGAATTTTCGCATTTACTCATTCTTCGCCACCCTGTTCACTGTTTTCTTCAGGTACAACACATCTGGGTACAAAGGCAGGTAAGGTGTTAATTATTTCTTCTCTGCACACTTTTACACTGTTTTCTTCACTTAACTTTCCGGGTACTAAAGAATTTTCGCATTTACTCCGTCATCGCGAACTTCTTCACTATTTCTTTAGGTATACCACGTCTGGGTACAAAGGCAGGTAAGGTGCTAATTACTTCTTCTCTGCACACCTTTTTCACCGTTTTCTTCACTTAACTTTCTGGGTAGTAAAGAGTTTTTGCATTTATTCCGTCGTCGCAAACTTCAATATTTTCTTCAGGTATACCACGTCTGGGTACAAAGGCAGGTAAGGAGCTAATTATTTCTTCTCTGCACACCTTTTTCACTGTTTTCTTCACTTAACTTTCCAGGTGCTGACGAATTTTCGTATTTACTCCGTCGTCGCAAACTTCAATATTTTCTTCAGTTATACCTCGTCTTGGTACAAAGGCAGGTAAGGAGCTAATTATTTCTTCTCTGCACACCTTTTTCACTGTTTTCTTCACTTAACTTTCCGGGTAGTAAAGAATTTTCGCATTTACTCCGTCGTCGCAAACTTCAATATTTTCTTCAGTTATACCTCGTCTTGGTACAAAGGTTGGTAAGGTGCTAATTGATTTCTCTCTGCACACCTTTTCCACCGTTTTCTTCACTGAACTTTCCAGGTACTGAAGAATTTTCGTATTTACTCCGTCGTCGCAAACTTCAATATTTTCTTTAGGTATACCTCGTCTTGGTACAAAGGTTGGTAAGGTGCTAATTGATTTCTCTCTGCACACATTTTCCACCGTTTTCTTCACTGAACTTTCCAGGTACTGAAGAATTTTCGTATTAACTCCGTCGTCGCGAACTTCTTCACTATTTCTTCGGGTATACAACGTCTGGGTACAGAGGTAAATAAGGTGCTAAGTGATTCGGCTCTGTATACATTTTCCACCGTTTTCTTCACTTAACTTTCTGGGTACTAGAGAATTTTCACATATACTCTGTTGTCGCGAACTTCTTCACTATTTCCCGTCACACGTCTGGGTACAAAGGTAGGTAAGGCGCTGATTGATTCCTCCCTACACACTTTTTAATATATTTTCTACATCTACCATCTACCATTTGACTCTTTGGGTAGTAAAAAAACTGACTCTTTTATTTACTCTGTCTTTCATCCCTTCTTCACTATTTTCTGCAGGTAACAAAAACAGGTAAGCTGCTAATGTACTCTCCTCTACAAACCTAATTTCTACACATCTTATCACTCTGGGGACTAAAGAAATAAGACTCACATTTATCCGGCTTCGCTCACCTGTTCTCTACTTCCTCCAGGCACAAAGGCAGGTAAGGTATTGATTCACACCTCTCCATTCACTCACTTCAATATTCTTCCCACTTATTCATCCTCAACGCACAAAGGTCCATAAGCTATTCACTAACTCCATTTTCACTCACCTTTTCATTATTTTTTCCATCTAATTAATCGCCAGCTAATACAGGTAACTAGACTCATTACCTCCCTCTCCATACACCTTTAAATTTTCACACCTAATTAACCTTCAGTGTATTACAGGTCACAATACCATTCATTAACTCGATTTTCTCACCTAGTCACCGTTTTCTTCACATAAATAACCTTCAGCATATACAGGTAACTATACTAATTTACTTTTTACAAACCTCATTATGATCTTCCCGTATCAACCTTCATAGCACACAGGGAGTTAAGCCATTCATTGTAAGCAGTTCAAAGGCAGAAACAATAACAAAAAACAAAGACAAGACCTGGCATCAGCAATCAATATTTTTTTTACTATTTTCTTCACCGAGTAACCTTCAAAGTTCAAAGGTCGCTAAGCGGTTAATTAAGTTCACCCCTTACCACCTCTCCTCTATTTTTTGCCCCTGTTCACCTGTTGAGTACGAAGAGGGGTAAGGCGACAATGTTTTCCGTCCCCATCCACCTGTGCGGTAATTGCTTCGCGTAACACACCTGCCGGGTACAAAGGTAACGGACCGAGTCTTTTATATACCTTTCTCCACTCACATGTTCAGTAATTTTCCCACGGTCTATATTTAAGTGAAGTAATTAATAAGTAACTAATCTTTAATAACACTCACATTCATCAGTTTCTCATTTTTCTCTTTTTATTTCCATCCCAATCTCATCTTCTGTACTCAAACAAACGCAAAATTTTTCAATCGCGTTTTTTTCATTTTCAGATAATCTTCCCGTTTTTCCTTCGCCGTCCAATGCGCCTCCACGGTCTCATCTCCAGTTTCCTTTTCGTACCCCGGCGGAATCAAAGGTACCAATAGATCGCAGCCATTCCAGCCCCTGAATAATGTGGCGATGGGAAGGGAAAAAAAAGAAGGGATGGAGGATTAGAGATCAGAGACAGGCAATAATTAGAACATGGCGCAGTGGTGGTTTGGTGGTGGTGGTAGTGGTGGTGGTGGTGGTGGAGAAAGAGGAGAAGGAGGAACAAGATACAAAATGACAAAGAAGTAATGATGATTATGATGATGATGATGGAAGTGAAAAACAAGTTGGAGGAGGAGGAGGAGGAGGAGGAAGAGGAGGAAGAAGCAAAAGTTAAGAGAACAACAACGATGAGAGGGAAGTGGAGGAAGAAGAAGCAGAAGGGGACAAAGACGAAAAGGAGGAGGAGGAGGAAGAGTAAGAGGATAAAAAGAAGGAGGAGGAGGAAGAGAAAGAGGAAGAGGAAGAAGGAAACTTTATCTGAAAATGATGAAGATGCAGAGGAAAGAGGAGATAAAAAAGGAGGAGGAGGAGGAGGAGATAAAAAAGGAGGAGGAGGAGGAGGAGGAGGAGGACGGTGCAAAAATGAATAAAAAGAAAAAGAAAAAAAAAGAAGCCAGGAAGAGGAGGAAGATGAACACGAACCGAAAAAAAAAGAAGGATGAAACGAACGAAAGGGGGAAGAAAAGTAGAAGGAGAAAGAAGAGGGAGAGGGAGGAGGAGGAGAAGGAGGAGGAGGAGGAAAAGAAGGAAGACGATAATAAAAAACAGAAGACGAAGGACGAACGAAAAGGAAGAGGAAGAAAAGTAAAAATAGAAGACAAAGGATAAAGAAAAAGAGGAGGAGGAGGAGGAGGAGGAAGAGGAGAAGGAGTAGGAGGAAAAGAGGAGGATAAGACTCTTGCAGGTTGAGCAGGAAGGATCAAAGGGAACAACCTCCTTTTCATCTCTGGCAATATCGATGTTTAATACAGTCCAGACGATCCTCACGTGGCTAGGAGGAGGAGGAGGAGGAGGAGGAGGAGGAAGAGGAGGAGGAGGAGGAGGAGGATAAAAGGAAAATATATAGAAACAAAAGTAAGAATCGTACTGCCAATGATGCAGATAAGAATGTTGCAGAGGAGGAAGAAGAGGAGGAGGAGGAGGAGGAAGAGGAGGAGGAGGAAAAATGAGGTGGAGGAGGAGGGGTGACTTTTGTGGTTGTATGGAGTTACGTGTCACTATTATGTTACAGCCTGAGGAGGAGGAGGAGGAGGAGGAGGAGGAGGAGGAGAGGAGGGAAGGAGGGGGAGAGAGGTGGAGGAAAAAATAACATGTGGAATGCTCTCTGTGATATCCTGTTACTGGTTTTTGTTTCATTCACTCCTCGTTTCCTTGCGTTCGGATCGATGTTTCACCACAAAAAAAGGACAAAAAAAAAACAGGAAATAAACAGGAAAAAAAACAGGACAAAAAAACAGGAAAAAACAGGACAAAAAGATGAAAAAAACCAGGACAAAAAAACAGGACAAAGAAATGGAAAAAACAGAACAAAAAAAACGGGACCAAAAAACAGGACAAAAAAATGGAAAAAACAGAACACAAAAAAAACGGGACCAAAAAACAGGACAAAAAAACAGGACAAAACAGGAAAAAAACAGGACAAAAAAATGACAAATACAAGATCAAAAAATGGAAAAAACAAGCGAAAAAAACTGGAAAAAAACAAGACAAAAAACAGGAAAAGAACAGAACAAAAAAAGGAAAAAACAAGACAAAAAAAAAGGAAAAAAACAGGACAAAAAAAGAGGAAAAAACAGGAAAAAAAACAGGAAAAAAATCAGAACAAAAACATGACAAAAAAACAGGAAAGCAAAACAAAAAAGAAAGATGACAAAAAAAAGAAAAAAAAATGGCAGTGTTTTATCGCTTATTTTATTTCTATTTCGGTTTCCTATTCCTGTTTCTTTGATGTTCATATTCTCTTTTCTCTATTTTCCTTCTTTCACTTCTTTCCCTTTTCCTCCTTCACAAAGTTTTCGGTCCAGTGATTTGACACGATATTTCTTTTTTTCTTTTGTTTTCGTGTTCTCTTTCTTTTATTTTCTATTATCCTCTACTTTCCTATCTTTTATCTTACTTTCATTTGTGTTATTTTATCTTTTTTCTTTCTTTTTTCATTAACTGACTTTTCGCCTTCTATTTTTTTTGCCTATTTTTTTTACTGTAATTTGGTTGTCATCATAATTTTTTCTCTCTCTCTCTCTCTCTTGTCATTTAATTATTTTCTCTTTTTCACTATTTTTCACTTTTCTTTCTCATATACATAGTGCTCTCTCTTATTAATTTTCCCTCTTATTATATTTTCTTCAATTCTCTTCATTTTTCTCGCCTTCCCTCTGTAGTTATTCTTTCTTTCTTCTCTCTTCTTTTCCCACGTCACTTTCTTTCTGTTAAACATGGCTTCCACTCATTATTTTCTTTTTGTTTTCTTTGTTTCTTTCTGGGGTTTTTTCTTGTCCTGTTTTTTTGTTCTTTTTTTCTGGTTTCTTTTTTTTCAGATTTTTTCTCTTTTTGCTGTTTTATTATTGTTGTTTTGTTTTCTTCTGTTTTTTTTCTGTTTTTTCTGTTTTTTATCTGTTTTTTTCAGTTTTTTTCAGTTTTTTCTTGTGTTTTTCTGTTTCTGTTTTGTTTTGTTTCTTTCGTTTCTGTTCTGTTTCTTTCTGTTTCTTTCTGTTAAACATGGCTTCCACTCATTATTTTCTTTTATTTTCATGTTTTTTTTTCTGTCATATCCATTTCTTATTCCCCTTCCTTTCTCTCTTTTCACTTCACTCCTCTCTGGCTCACTTACCAATTCCATTTTCTCGTGTTTTTCTGTCATTTTCTCTCTCTCTCTCTCTCTCTCTCTCTCTCTCTCTCTCTTGTCATTTCATTCTTTTCTCTTTTTTTTCCCGCCTGTCACTTTTGTTCCTTTCCACAAAACTCCACTTTATTAACGCACAATTTAATCCAGACTCCAAAATTCTTCCACGTGTGTCCTCCCTCTCGCTCTCGCTCTCTCTCTCTCTCGCTGTGAGCGTAAATACCGCAAAGTTTCGTTCAGCTTAATCACGTTCCACCCAAGAGCATTCCACTTCTCTCTTATCCTCGTCCACTTTTTTTTCCTTCACTCCACTTTATTTCCCTTCACGTTCCTCCCCATCCCTTCCCCTCCCCTTCCTTCTTCCCTCCCTTCCCGCCATACCAAAAACTTTATTTAAACCCCCTTCCCCTCTCTTTTTCTTCCTCTCTTCCTCCCTTCCTCGACTCCCCTAACTCTTCTCCATCTTTCTCTCCCTTTATACTCTTTCCTCCCTTTCTAAACTCTCCTCTCTCACTCTTTTTCTCCTTCCCCTCCCTATTCTCTCCTCCTCTCATTACTATTTCTCCCTTACCCTTTCTCTTCCCTATTCCAATCACCTAGTCTGCACTCCCTTTCTCCCTTCTATTTTCCCTTCTCTACTACCCTTTTCTCCCTTTCCTAATATTACCCCTTTCTTCTATTGTCGGTCTATCCCCCCTTATCCCTCTCAATTGTGCCCTCTCTTATTCTCTCTTATTCACTAGTTCCCTACATTAAATTTCCCAAATGTTCCCTACTTTTATGAACATTTTCCCCATATCTCCTTTTCCCTCCCTCACCTTTCTTTTCCTCCCTCCTTTGCTATCCCTCATTCTCGTTCTCCCATATTCTAACCTCACTCATCTAATTAACACCTTCATCCCCCTCATTCCACTAATCCCTCTCTTCCTTCATGCCCACGTTTTTCCTCCCTATCTAAACTTCACTCCCATACCCCATTATTCTTTACACCCATATCTGCCACCCCCCTTTCTTCTCCCCTAACCGCCTGACCGCCCTCCTCCATTCCATCCCTCTTACATCATATTCCCACGTTCATTCCCCTCTTTTCACTTCCCACTTTTCCTTCCCTCACCCCCTTTTTCCTCCATATCTAAACTTTACACCTTTTACCTGCCGCCCCCTTCCTTCTCCCTTAACCGCCTGACCTCCCTCCTTCATTCCCTCCCTTTTACATCATATTCCCCTTTCCTCTCCCCTCCCTTTCCTCTCGCCTCCCTTTCCTCTCCCCTCCCTTTCCTCTGCCCTCCCTTTCCCCTCGCCTCCCTCTCCTCTCCCCTTCCTTTCCTCTCCCCTTCCTTTCCTCTCCCCTCCCTTTCCTCTCCCCTCCCTTTCCTCTCGCCTCCTATTGCTGCCCTTCCCTGCCACACTTCACACTCACACAACACCCCCTCCTCTCCTTTCACCGAGCCCCCCGCCCCCCTCCTTGCCACTCCCCCACTCCCACCGCCTACCCCCCTTTCGCTCCTCTTTGAAAGCGCTCAGCCTCGAATCTTTCTGAAGCACGATCTAAAAATAGTGAGTTTTCCTTTTTGTCACGATTGGACTTTCTCTGGCAGCGGCGTTCATTCAGGCGCGCAAACACCCACGCACACACACACACACACACACACACACACACACACACACACACACGTATACATGCTTCTCCGCGGTGTAGTGGGTAAAAGGCCTCAACTACGACCCGACATGCTGACGTTCGCGCGGTCAAAAACTTTCCCGCTGACAAGAGAGGTTAGTGCGGTGGGGGTGGGGGTGGGGGTGGGGAGGGGGAGGAGTTAGTATGACGTGTGTGTGTGTAATAATAATAATAATAATAATAATAATAAACGGTTTATTTCATGAAGTACCAGGCAGCCCTAGAGCTGAAAATATACATCAATGGAAGATGAAATGAAATGAATGAGACAAATGAACAAAGTAGTATGATTGAAAATAAAAAGGAAAATAGAAATAACAATAATAGCAATAATCATAGTAAAGATAATAATAATAATCATAATAATCACGATAATAATAATGATAATAATAATAGTAATCATAATAATAATAATAATAATCATAATAATCATAATAACAACAACAATAAGTCCTAATGAAAAATATTTACAAAACATACAAATTGTGCTACTCTTAATTTGCATTGTTGATATATTTGACCATCATGGGCACTGCGCTGTTCTTATAGCGGTCAGTCCGTGCCCGTATCGGGGCAATAATGTTGTGGTGTCTCACTGAGTGCTGAGGGCGGTTCACTGCGGGTGGGAGGATGTGTCTGTGTCTGAGATGGATGAGAAGCTTTGATGAGAACCTGGGTACTAGGGACTCGAGACGATGTTGTAGGCTGGTGAGATGGAGGGAGCCGAGGGCGTCCTGGTAGCTGTGCGCGCGCGCGCGTGTGCGCATATGTGTGTGTGTGTGTGTGTGTGTGTGTGTGTGTGTGTGTGTGTGTGTGTGTGTGTGTGTGTGTGTGTGTGTGTGTGTGTTTGTGTGTGTGTGTGTGTGTGTGTGTGTGTGTGTGTGTGTGTGTGTGTGTGTGTGTGTGTGTGTGTGTGTGTGTGTGTGTGTGTGTGTGTGTGTGTGTGTGTGTGTGTGTGTGTGTGTGTGTTTCTATAAGCCTCCAAGCTGTTTCAGGAAGTAAGTGGGCGGGGGTGGAGTGGGGTGAATGAGACACACACACACACACACACACACACACACACACACACACACACACACACACACACACACACACAGACACACACACACACATATACGTCGAAACGCATTCAAATATTTACACATACACACACCGGAGTGCTGAGATCAAATGACGCACGTACACACACGCACACACGCACACACACACACACACACACACACACACACACACACACACACACACACACACACAAATACAGCTGCACACATTAAAGCAAACATTAATTTCCAGCTATCAGGTGAGAGAGAGAGAGAGAGAGAGAGAGAGAGAGAGAGAGAGAGAGAGAGAGAGAGAGAGAGAGAGAGAGAGAGAGAGAGAGAGAGAGAGAGAGAGAGAGAGAGAGAGAGAGAGAGAGAGAGAGAGAGAGAGAGAGAGAGAGAGAGAGAGAGAGAGAGAGAGAGAGAGAGAGAGAGAGAGAGAGAGAGAGAGAGAGAGAGAGAGAGAGAGAGAGAGAGACACACACACACACACACACACACACACACACCTGAGAGAGAGAGAGGTAATTAGAGAAACTCGAGAGAGAGAGAGAGAGAGGAACTTCAAGGGAATGCCAGACGAGGATGTAAACAGGAGGAGGAGGAGGAGGAGGAGGAGGAGGAGGAGGAGGAGGAAAAGGATTGAAGATGGAAACAGTATTGAAGAAGAAAAAGTAAAGAAGATGAGGAGGAGGAAAAAGAGGGACGGAGGAGAGGAACAGTTTACAGAAGAATGAAGACATAAAGAGAGGAGGAGGAGGAGGAGGAGGAAAAAATGTAAACTGTAATAAAAAATGTTTCTATAACAAACAGCAACTACAACAACAACAACAACAACAACAACAGAGAAGAGAAAATAAAAGAGAAGGGAAATATACACAACAAGAAGTGGAGATATCCCGGAGGAAGGAAGTGAGAGGCGGAGGAAGAGGAAACATAGCCGGAGGGAGGGAAGGAGAGGAGGAAAGAGGAAGAGAGGAAGAGGAAGGGAGGAGGAGAATGGGAGGAAGGATGAAAAGACATGGAAAACTGATAGGAAGTGAGAGAAAATGAAGAGAAGAGAGAAATAGATGAGGAGGAGGAAGAGGAGATAGAGGGAGAAATATGAAAAGGAGGAGGAGGAGGAGGAAATGTGATAGGAAGAGGGGGAAGAGGAGAAGGAGAAGGAGGGAGGGATAGGAAATGTAGGAGGAGGAGGAGGAAAAGTGATAAGAAGAGGGAAAAGAGGAAAAGGAGAAAGAGGGAGGAATAGAAAGAGGAGAATGATGAGGAGATGGAGGAGACGTGAGAGGAGGAAAAGGAAGAGAAAAAGGAAGAAAGAAGAGGAAAAGTAAAACAAGAAGAAGCAAAAGGAAAAAGTTATGGAGGAAAGGGGAAAAAAAGAAGAAGAGGAGCAGAGAAAAAAAACTGTGGAAGAGTAACTGGAGAAGGAAGAGGAGGTTCAGAAAAAAAGAAAGTTTGGGAGGAAGAGAGAGGAGGCGAAGGAGAAGAAAAACATTAAAAGGAGCAAGAGGAAAAAGAAGCTGGAAAGAAAGAAAAAAAAGATGAATAGAATGAAGAGAGGTAGGAAGAGGAGGGAGAAGAATAAGACGATGAAGAAGAACAGGTAAAGAAAGACAAGAGAAATGAGAATCAGTCAAACGGATAAAATATAAATGGACGCAGGGAAAGTTGGATAAATTTAATGAATAGTGATAAGACGATATTATGACGGAGTTTGGGGGGAATCTTTGACGTGGAAACCGCAGAGGAATGAGGAGAGAGAATATTATATGCATGAATGAAGGAGGGAATAAGCGAAATAACGAGGGAGTGAAGAAATAGGAAAAGAAAATATTAAAATGAGACAGGAAAAGGAAGCAAAAAAGAGAAAGAAAGAAATGGAATAATAGGATGAAGAAGAAGAAGATGATAAAGAAGAATAGATAAATTGGATGAAGGAAGGAATATGACTTAGTGAAAAGAGAATAAACAAGGAAATAAAAGCGAGAAATTGTAATACATTGAACATAAAACTGACGGGGTAGAAACAAAACAAAGAGAATGGAAGAAAACGGATGATAATTAGAAGGATGAGAGAGAAAACTAATAAAGAAAAGGGAGATAGAGAAGTTAATAAATACATCAGCGTTACAAACTGTTAGATATGAGAGTAAATATTGAAAAAAAAAAGAGAATGAAAGAAAGAGAAAAAGAAAAATCAGTAAAGAAGATAAAAAACGACCGAAGAAAAGAGAAACTGAAATAAAGAAAAGAGGAAAAAGAAGAAAATAATGAAAGATATAAAAAAAGACAAAAAGGAAAATAAGAAATAAGGAAAAAACTAGAAAAAAGGAACGTTACAAAAAATAGTACATAAATAAAATCAACAAATACAAGCACAAACAAAATAAGGAAAACAAAAATAAAACACAAACAAACACCCAAACACACACACACACACACACACACACACACACACACACACACACACACACACACACACACACACACACACACACACACACACACGCCAAGTTTCTCCGCCGCCAAGAGAGAAACATTCACACCTGTAATTTCCGCTGATCACCTGAGAGTCGGCAGTGATTAAGCGAGCAAGTCTGGCGTCGAGGGAGAGGAGGAAAGCGTGGAGAGAAACAGGAGAGAGAAAATGAGGCGGAGGAAAAGGAGGATGAGGAAGGGAGGAGAATGAGTAGGCATAGGACACAGAGGAGTGGAGATGAAAGTGGGAACGGGCTATGTAAAAGAAGGAGATAGGAAAGAGGAGATGATAAACAGGAGGAAGAGGAGAGAGGAAAGATAATGAGTGGAGGAAGGAGAAATAAAAAGGTGGAGAAAGAGAAGGATAAAGAGGAGGAGGGACTGTGAAGAAGGGAGAGAGAGAGAAAGGCAGAGACGATAAGCAAGATAAAGAAAATGAAAAGGAGGAGAAGTACGAAGGGAAGAAAACTAATAGGTGGAGGAGGAAGGGAAAAAAAATTAGTGGAAGTAAAGGAGGAGGGATAAGAAGAAAGAGGAAACAAGCTGAATGAAAGCAAGAGAATAAGAAAAGGGAAGAGGAAGAAAAATGAAGAAGAGTTAGCAGGTAGAGGAGGGCAAGGAAGAGGAGGAAGAAAAAAAGGATGATGAAGAAGAGAACTCAGTGGAAACCTGGCAAAGGAAGACAAAGAAGAAGAGAAGGAGGAGGAGGAGGAGAGAGATTAGGCGGATGAGGAAGAAAGAGGAAGAGGAGGAGGAGGATGAGGAGGAGTGAGAGGCAGATAATAGCAAGTAGGCGGAACGTGAGGAGGAGGAAGAAGAGGAGGAGGAGGAAGAGGAGGAGGAGGATGAGGAACATGAGAGTATAGAGGATACTGGGAAGAGAAGGAGGAAGAAGAAGAGGAGGAGGAGGAGGAGAATCAGACCAAAGACAGAACCTTGGAAGAGGATGAAGATGAGGAAAAGGAGGAGGAGGAAGAAGAGTCAGAATCAGAGGAAGAAGAGGAGGAAGAAGAGGAATGGATAAAGGAGGGAAATGGTGCAATGTTGGAAGATGTAAGTTGGAGGAAGCGAACTTCAATTAGACCAACACAATGACGAGGTGGAGGTAGCTCTTGCAGGACGGAGCGGAAGGAAGGAAGGAAGGAAGGAGGAGGGAAGACAGGAAGGAAAGGGGGAAGGAGTGAATGAATGAAAGGAATGTTTATGTGAGAAATGTGTAAGAGGAAAACACGAACGTAGACAGAAAGATATATTTAGAGAGAGAGAGAGAGAGAGAGAGAGAGAGAGAGAGAGAGAGAGAGAGAGAGAGAGAGAGAGAGAGAGAGAGAGAGAGAGAGAGAGAGAGAGAGAGAGAGAGAGAGAGAGAGAGAGAGAGAAAGCAGATTAAGTGATTGAATAACTAATACCAGACGTCATAACACCACGCTCACAGACACACACACACACACACACACACACACACACACACACACACACAAATTCCCTGACAGACACCAAAACAAGATGACAGACAGATAGACAGATAGACAGGGATTAGGAAACACCAAAGTGAATAGGATGCAAATGGAGGAGGAGGAGGAGGAGGAGGAGGAGGAGGAGGAAGAAATGAATAAGAATGAGGAGGAGGAGGAGGAGGTGGATGAGGTATGGAGAAGAGCAAATAAATAAAAAAAGAAACAAATGATGAGAAGACATGATGAAGATGAAGGAAAAAGAGAGAGAACTGGATAGATAGATAGATATATAAATAAACAGATAGATAGATAGATAGATAGATAGATAGATATAGAGAGTAAATGGAAGAAAACAAAACAAAACAGGGGAATAAGAAGACAAAGGAAAAAAATAAACCGAAAAGAAGATTTAGCCAATATAAAAAGTGGAGAAAGACAAAACAGGGAAGAAAAGAGAGGGAAGGAAGGGAGAAGAAGAAACGAAAAATTAAGTAAGAGGAGATTGGAAAACAGGAGAATAAGAAAGAAACACATCACGAACACGGAAAAACAAAGCAAAACACGAGGACCGAAAAATGGAAAAGGCAATAAGCGAATGAGAAAAAGAGAAACAAACATACGGGAAAAAAGAGAAAATTCAGAGGGGTGGAGAAACGAAACTGAGGCGAGAAAATATGGAAAGTAAAAGAGAGAGAGAGAGAGAGAGAGAGAGAGAGAGAGAGAGAGAGAGAGAGAGAGAGAGAGAGAGAGAGAGAGAGAGAGAGAGAGAGAGAGAGAGAGAGAGAGAGAGAGAGAGAGAGAGAGAGAGAGAGAGAGAGAGAGAGAGAGAGAGAGAGAGAGAGAGAGAGAGAGGAGAGAGAGAGAGAGAGAGAGAGAGAGAGAGAGAGAGAGAGAGAGAGAGAGGAGAGAGAGAGAGAGATGAAGAGAGAGCATTGAAGGAAGGAAGGAAGGAGTGAAGGAAGAAGATGGAACTAAAATGAAAGAAATGGGATAGGAACGGAAAGGAAGAGAGATGGAATGTGAGATTAAGGTAAAAATATCATTGAAGGAAGGAAGGAAGGATGAAGGAAGAAGATGGAACCAGAACGAAAGAAATGTGAGAGTTACGGAAAGGGAGAGTGAAAGATGGAATGAAAGAAGAAGATAAAACTAGAAAGAAGGAAAAAGGGAAATAAGGTGAATAGGAAAACATGAGAAAAAATACTGAAGCTAAAAAAAATGTGATACGGGTGAAATGCAAAAGAAAGAACACAAAATGAAGAAAAGAACAAGAATAACGTGAAATAAAATGACAACGTTGAAAAAAAAGAAAAAAAAGAGATTAATGAAAAATGTTGAAATGAGAAGCAAGATAGCGAGACAAAATAAATAATGGAGATAGTGTGCAAACATAATACCAAAAAAAAAGAATGGGAAGAAGAAAATAATGAAAAATAGTAAAGAAAAATATTGATGAAAAAACAGAAGCAAGCGAAAAATAATGTGACGCTGAATAAGAGGAAAGAAAAATAAATGAGAAAATAAATATAAAATGCAAACACACGAATTCAATATAGATGAAAAAATGAGAAAAAAAACAAAAGAAAAAGTTGGATAAAAAAAAACAGAATAAAGAGAACAGAAACGTGGTGCTGAAATTAAAAGAGAAGGAGAAAGAAGAGAAAGAGAGATGAGAGAGAAGCTGAGGAGGAAGAATGACGGAAATTGGGAGGAAGCAAAAAGAGAGAGAGAAAAACGAGGGAAAATAAAGGAAGAAACAAGAAAGAAAATAAAGGAAAGAAAGAAAAAAAATGTTATGTTGAAATGAAAAGAAAAAAAGAGAAGAGAAAGAGAGATGAGAGAGAAGCTGAGGAGGAAGAATGACGGAAATTGGGAGGAAGCAGAGAGAGAGAGAGAGAGAGAGAGAGAGAGAGAGAGAGAGAGAGAAATAAAGGAAAGAAAGAAAAAATGTTATGTTGAAATGAAAAGAAAAAAAGAGAGAGAGAGAGAGAGAGAGAGAGAGAGAGAGAGAGAGAGAGAGAGAGAGAGAGAGAGAGAGAGAGAGAGAGAGAGAGAGAGAGAGAGAGAGAGAGAGAGAGAGAGAGAGAGAGAGAGAGAGAGAGAGAGAGAGAGAGAAAGACGAGGGAAAACAAAGTAAGAAACAAGAGAGGAAATAAAGGAAAGAAAGAAAAATGTGATGTTGGAAGGAAGAAGAAAAAATATAAAAAGACAAACGTAAAGAAAGTAAAGAGAAAAATATGTTATGTGGAAAAGATAACGAGTGAAGGAAAGAATATATATAAACTGAGGAATAGCTGAATTGGAGTAAACGGAGAACAGAGAGATTGACGTATGAATGAAGCTAAATACAACACTAGAGAGAGAGAGAGAAAAAAAATGGGAAAAAAAGAAGATAGGAAGGAAAAGAAGGAGTGGGGGGACCAAAAAAGGGAGGAAAGAATAGGTGAAATGAGAGAGAAAAAGGGAGGAGAAAGAGGATAAGGTTGAGAGAGGGAGAGAAAGGGAGAACAGAAAAGGGAAGGAAGGAATAAAAAAAAAGATATGGAGGAAAAGAGGAGGGAGAAGGAGGACAAAAAATGGAGGAAATCAGGTGAAAGAAGAGGCGAAAGGAACGGGAGAAGGAAGAAGATAGGGAGGAGAGGAGGAACAAAGATGGAGGGAGAAATGGGAATGGAGGAAAGATAGGGAGGAAAAAAAAGGAGGGAGGACAAAAAGAGGAAGAAAGGAGAGGAGAGAAAAGAGAAAGGGAAAATGAAGAAGATAGGGACGAAAGAAGGAGGGACAAGGATGGATGGAGGAAGGGAGAGAAGAGGTGGAAAAGAAGGAGGGACAATAATGGAAGTAAGAAGGGAGAGAAAGGGAGGAGAAAGAAAAGAGGAAAGGAAGAAAGAAGGAGAAAGGAAGTAAGGAAAGGGAGGAAAGGAGGAAAGAGGAGGTGATGAGAAACAGAGAAAGGAAGGAGGAATAAGATAGGGAGGAAAGAGTACGTGAAGGGAGGGAGGGAAAGAAAGGGAGGAAAGAAAGAGACAAGGATGGATGAGGGGAGGGAGGGAAAAGTCACGCTTGAGTCCACACCTGGAGGCGGGAAGGTAAAGTTAATTACAGAAGTTACACCTGAGAGAGCGTGTTCTGTGCTCAGGGGGGAGGGGGGAGAAGGGAGGAGGGAAGGGAGGGAGAGATGGAGGGAGGGAAGGAGGGAGAGAAACGGGAGAAGAGGGAGAGAAGGGGGGAGAGAAAGGGGAGAGAAGGTAGAAAATAAAGAGCAGAGAGGAGAGAAGAAAAATTGTAGGAAGGATGAACTAATAAAACGTTAGAGAAAAGGGGGAAAGAAAAATGAATTGAGAAGGAGGAAGGGATGAGGGTACGAAGAGAGGAAGAAGAGGAGGAGGAAAATGAGGATCCAGAGGGAAAAAAGGAAGAAAAAAAGTTGAAAAGAGCACCCAAATAAAAAAAAGGTAGAATATGGAAGAAAAAAAAGCAAAAAGGAAAAAAAAGTAAGGAAAGAGGGAGGAGAATACGAAGAGACGAAGAAAAGGAGGAGGAAAATGAGGAACTAGAGGAAAAAAAAGAAGAAAAAAATGTTGAAATGAGCACTTAAATAAAAAAAAAAAATTAACATGAAGGAAAAAAAAACAAAGAGGAAAAAAATAGGAAAGGAGGGAGGAAAGTACGAAGAAAGGAAGAAAAGGAGGAGGAGAAAAATGACACTAGAAGAAAAAAAGAAAGAAAATGCAGAAAAGAGAAACTAAATATCAAAACGTGTGAGAAAAGAATAGGAAAAAAAGAGGAAGGGAAGGAGGGAGGATAGTACGAAGTAAGGAAGGAAAGGAATAAAGGGAAAATTGAAGGAAGAAAGAAAGGATGAAGGGTTGGAGGAGGAAGGAATAGGAGGAGGCAGTGATTGAGGGAAACAAGACACACAGGAAGGAAAAAAGGAGAAGAAAGAAAGAGGAACTGCAAGAGGAATGAATGAAGGGAATAGAAAAGGAAGAAAAGACGAGAGGAAAGAATTGAATGAAGAGAGATGAAGAAAAAATTAAAGAAGGAAGAAAGGGAAGGAACGAGAGGTGGAAAGGAAAGGAAAGAGTAAAGAGGAGGAAGGAAATGAACAGAAAATGAAATGGAGGAGAAATGACCAGAGAAAAAGAAAAGTGTGAATAAGGGTATGGGAAAAGAAGAGAAGAGAGGAAGAAGGGAAAGGACAAAGGAACCATAGTAAAGTAGGAATAAGGAATAAGTCGAAAAATCATAATAAGCAGGGAAAATTAAAATGTCAATGAAAATAAAATGCAATAAACATATATAGAGAGATAGAAATACAGTAATATATCCATAAACAGAGAGAGAGAGAGAGAGAGAGAGAGAGAGAGAGAGAGAGAGAGAGAGAGAGAGAGAGAGAGAGAGAGAGAGAGAGAGATAACCTCATAAACTAGGCATAAAAAACAGATAAAAACCAACAGACAGCTCGAGGGCAACAACTGAATTCAGGTTTGCATATGTAGTAAAGGTCTCTCTCTCTGATTATTTTATTCTCTCATTTTTTTCCTCCTTCTATCCTCTTTTTCATCCTTCCCTTCATGATATTTCACGCACTTTTTCTCTCCAGTTTTTTATCTCTCCTCTCTCCATATCTCTGTCAGCCTCTCCATCTTTCTCTCCCTTCCTCTCTCTTTTTTTTTCCTTTCTCTCTCGATAATATATCTCTTTTTCTTTTACTTGGTTACCTCCCTATCTTTCCCTTCTTATTTCTCTCTCTCTCTCTCATATTCACCCCTCCTCCCTTTTTATTCTCACCTTTTCTCTTTGTTATCCCTTTCTCCTCTCACAGAATTCGAAGCAAACATATCTCTCATCAACTTTATTATAGCATGGCTTAGCTCATAACGCTTTCTTTGTTCTTGATCTCTCTCTCTCTCTTAATCCCGTCCTTGCCCTAATTCTTCCCTCTTTCGCCCTTTTAACTCCAACCTTCGTTTTTCATTTAATCTTTCCTTTCCTACTCCCTCTCCTTTAATTCTCCTCCTCCTCCTCCTCCTCCTCCTCCTCCTCCTCCTCCTCCTCTTCCTCCTCGATTAACAGCGCAGAGCAGACGCCAATTACTCGCCACAAACCAGTAAAAGCATTTCCTGTTGGTTCCAAAATTTTAATCGCTGCAAATGGGTTATGAATCCTGTCCTTTCTAACTCCCTGGAGAGAACGCAACTTTTGGGGAAGGCAAAATATATGCAATAGAATGCACACACACACACACACACACACACACACACATACGTACACACATACACACACACAAACATATACACACACCTACATATGTACACACACACCTGCAATAACTCAGTCTAACAGGTGTGCTGGGAGTAATTAAAAAGACAGGTGTATATGTGTACGTGTGCCTGTGTGTGCTTGTGTGTGTGTGTGTGTGTGTGTGTGTGTGTGTGTGTGTGTGTGTGTGTGTGTGTGTGTGTGTGTGTGTGTTGCGTTGTGTTCTGTTGTTCAACTTCTAACATATTTCATCCATTAATCAAACACACACACACACATAAAAAAGCATAAAAACAAAAGGAAACACACACACACACACACACACACACACACACACACACACACACACACACACACACACACACGCACACTGGTCATTTGCTTACCATTGACAGGCAAAAAGTAATATCAGGCAACAGCCACGCGCGAGCACAACAACAACAAAACAATTCGAGGACTTCCATACAGAATAATAATGTAATAAACAACGCCACCCAAAAAAATAGTTCTTAAATGTTCGCTCCTCCTCCCGGAAAAAGTGTATAGCATGAATATGAAAGTAATTAAAAGCGTGAGCGTGGCTTAATAACTTCTCTAATTATACGCTCACACACACAAAAAAAAATAAAGCAAAATGAAAAGGAAGATACAAGATTGAAGTTAAAAAAAGAGATAGATGGATAAGTTGATGAATATGCAGATATGACTAAATGATACTAATTATACACACGCAAAAAAAGGAAAGAATATGAAAAGCAGAGTGGAAAGGAAAATACACGAATGAAATTAAAAAAAGAGATAGATGTATAAGTTAATGAATACCCAGACATGACTAAATGATATTAATTAACGCAGAAGCAAAAAAAAAAGAAAGAAAATGAAACGCAAAATGAAAAGGAAAATGCATAATTGAAGTTAGATGAATAAAGAGATAGAAGGATAAATGAATGAATACCCAGACATGATTAAATGAAAATAAGGAGAAAGTTGCAGGAAAATAACAAGACATGGACACAAAAAAAAGGAAAATATGAGCGGGAAATAAAGTGGGAAATAAATGAAAAAAAATATAGACAAGTAAATATAGAGATAAATTTATGAATACACTTGACTAAATGAGGATAAGGCTAAATTAATACAAAAAAAAAACACAACACGTAGACATAGATATAAAATTAAACATGAAAAAAAAAAAACACGGACAGGTGCAAATTGATCACACACACACACACACACACACACACACACACACACCTTCTCCCACACACATACAAACTCCCCTTCCCACACACACACACACACAAACACACACACATACAACCCCTTACCCCCCCACACACACACAACCCTCCCCCCTCCCTCCCCTCACACACACATTATATAAAAGCCTAAATACACACCTTCACAATTATTTCTGGGAGCGCGGATGAACACTCGCCTATGAAATGATTGCGAATAGACGAGAACTTTTTGAACAATCTGGGAATTAATAACATATTGTCAGTACCGCCACTTTATCAGGACGAGCCGCGCGTGATAAAAAAAAAGAACAAAAATATATATTATCATGCCCCGGCGATAACAATTTACGAAGTAGTTTGGTGCAATTTGCTGGAATATTAATAAATTACGCGCATCAGTTACTCTTTTTTTTTGTGTGTGTTGTTGAATATGAAGCGATATATATATTTTTGATGAGCAGATTAAATTAGTGAGTCAGAATGAGAAAAGAGCTGTCAACGAGTCTTCATATTTCGAATTAAATTTAAATCATACTGGTGAAAGAAAATGCTTGGAAAAAAAAGACACGAAAAAAAGACTGATATTAAAGTTCTGCGAAATGAAAATCCGTATATATGTTAATGTGAAAATGTTTGATATGACAGCACAACAAAAATACACACAAGAACGGAGCTAATGGAACACAAAAGCTTGATAATACGGCATGCCAGTAGTAATATGACACAAAAATAACCCCCAAAAAACCTTCAACGTACATACATACATTAAGGTAAAAATGCTGGATATTACAGCACAATGAAAACGCAAAAAAGAACAAAAATAATGAAAAAAAGGGTATTTAACCACAACAATGTAAAAAAAAAAAGATAAAAATAAATAAAAAATACATATATACACGAAAGTGAAACCGACCGCAGAAAACAAAAACAAAAAAACAAAAACAAAACAAATAAAAACAACAGTAATGGAACACAGGCCTGACATTACAACATACCAATAGCAACAAAACAGCAAAATAAAAAAATAAAAAAATAAAAACTTCAATATTTTCTAACTTACTGGAAACAAAAATTCGCTGATGATCTAAATTACAACATTCCGGCTGTTCATTTGTCCGCGGCACTCAAAAATATATATAATGGCACACGACGAGCTCTTTTGCGGCCACTGGGAAAATATATGTATGGGGATTTTTCTATTTTTATTTTTTTTTTTTTTCTGGAGGGGGGGAGGGTGAGAGAAGGAGGGAGTGCGTGTATGTGAAAGCCATTTTTGATGAAGAATAAAAAAAAAAAAACTTATGATGGTGATTCGACATATACCCATACTGATGAAATGGCGGGAGAGAGACACCCACGCACACGCGCACACACACACACACACACACACACACACACACACACACACACACACACGATATCTTTTCTGCCTCTTCAGTTCATTTTCCTTCCTCTTCTTCTTCCTCTCCCTCTCCTTCTCTTCCACCCTCCTCCTTCTCCTCCATTCCTCTTGTTTTCTATTTCCTGATTTCTTTTCTCACACACACACGGACAAACACAGACAAAAAAAAACTCATTAACAAACAGACAAAAACATAGGCTGTTGAACAAATTAACGAGACACAGCCACACACACATACACACACAAACACTGATCACCACCCAACACACTAACACAAAAAAATAAAATAAAACAGGCCGTGAAACCAACCAACAAGAGTCGCGGCAGATTCGGGCCTCGGCTGTTGGATTCTGTGTTTTGTTGCCTTCCGCTTCGGCCCAAAATTAGCGATGGCATTTCACACCTGTCCGGCGACGGGGATTTATTCGGCCCCACAATGCAAACACCGCTTATTACGACCACGCGCCCGTCACGGCAAACAGGACCCGAGGCAAACACGACCCCCGCTGATACTGTGGACGTCAGCTAAATAGGAAGCGTTGACATTTGAGAGCGAGGTAGATATATATTTAATGAATCTAATATAACAGGATACATATATAAATGAAGTAATAGCGCAGGAATACCAACTTCAATAACCGTAACACAGACAAAGACGACCCCCGCTGATACTGTGGACGTCAGCTAAATAGGAAGCGTTGACATTTGAGAACGAGGTAGAAGTGGTAATAGATAAATAGTAAAATTACATGATAATGATACATAAACATACAGCGATACATAAATGACAACCTGAGGCAAATACGACCCTCTGATACTATGGACGTCAGCTACATAGGAACGGTTGACACTTGAAAACGAGGTAGAATTATAATCAATGAATATAATAAAGTAGGATACATGTTTAAATGAAGTAATGGTGGAGTAATAAACATAAATAACAGGACGAAAGGCAATGACGCTGCGCACTGATACTCTTGACAATTAAATAGGGAGGGCTGACATCTAAGAACGAGATATATAGTAGTAATTTAGCATAACAGAATATACACATAAATTAAATAATGATGGAGTAATACCAACATAAATATCATGAACGCAGGCAAACACGGTGCGCGCTGGTACGTGAGCTAAACAGGAAGTATTGATATTGGAGGACATGATGGATATAGGTCATAAATTTAGTAAAATAGAACACATGCATAAACGAAGTAATGATAACGTAATACAAACATAAATAAGAGAACTAGATGCCTCTTAAATACAAAGTGTTGACATGGGAACGGGAAAGATATAGAAGAATATAGTGAAACAGGTAGAATATATACACAAACTTGGTCATAGTGAAGTGTTACGTAAATTCCATGAACAGAGATGAGCACAGCATGATTTTAATACCGTTGACCTTAGCTAAACAGAACGTGTTGACATATGAGAACGGGAAAGATATAGAAGTAAAGAATATAGTGAGACAGGTGGAATACATACACATACTTAGTCATAGTGAAATATATCGTAAATTTCTTGAGCAGAGGCGAGCACAGCGTGATGATAATACGGTTGACCTTAGCTAAATAGAAAGTGTTGACATATGAGAACGAGAAAGATATAGAAGTAATGAATATAGTGAGACAGGTGGAATACATACACAAACTAAGTCATGGTGAAGTATTACGTAAATTTCATGAACAGAGATGAGCACAGCGTGATGCTAATAGTGTTGATGTCAGCTCAATAGGAAGTGTTGACAAATGAGAACGGGAAAGATATAGAAGTAAAGAATATAGTGGAACAGATAGAATACATATACAAACTAGATCATGATGAAGTATTACGTAAATTTCATGAACAGAGATGAGCACAGCATGATTTTAATACCGTTGACCTTAGCTAAATAGAAAGTGTTAACAAATGAGAACGGGAAAGATATAGAAGTAATGATTATAGTGAAACAGGTAGAATACATACACAAACCTGGTTATAGTGAATTATTACGTAAATTTCATGGGCAGAGGCGAACACAGCTTGATGCTAATACTGTTGACCTTAGCTAAATAGAAAGTGTTGACAAATGAGAACGAAAAAGATATAGAAGTAATGAATATGATGAAACAGGTAGAATACATACACAAACTTAGTCATAGTGAATTATTATGTAAATTTCATGAGCAGAAGTGAGCACAGATTGATGCTAATACTGTTGACGTCAGCTAAAGAGGAAGGTTTGGCATTTAAGAACGAGAGATATATAAGTAATTTAGTATGATAGAACATATACATAAATTAGGTAATGATGGAGTAATGCCAACACAAATAATAGTAACACTGGGAAACACGTTGCGCACTAATATGTGAGGTAAATATAAGTTATGACATTTGAAAACGAGTTAGAATTATAAGTAATGAATATGACAAAATACAATACACACAAAATGATTAATGATGGTGAAATACATACATAACAGAACCAGAGGCGAATACGGCGCGATTATGATATTACCGTTGACGTTAGCTAAATAGAAAGCGTTGACATTGGAATTGGAGGGCGAGTCAGATTTATAAGTAATGAATATGATGAAATAGGATACGTATATAAAATGGGAGACGATGAAGTAATAATAGCGTAAAATTGACCTCTCTTTCGGCCACTCTGTAATCTTGTAAGAGCAGTCAGTAGCGGGCTTTTTTTTTTCATTACTGTTTTCTTTTTTTTGTGTGTGTGTGCCCTTGAACTGTCTCCTTTGCTGTAGAAAAAAACAAAAAAACAGGACGTGAGCTAAATAGAAAACGTTGACTTGATAAACGGAACAAACATAGACGTAATAAGTATAGTGAAACATAATACATGAATAAATGAAATAGTGTTGGAGTAATATACGCGTGAATTCACATAGAAGGAAAATTTCATGTATGCAAGAGCCCTGATACTAATGACGTGAGGTGAATAGAAAACGTTGACTTGATAAACGGAACCAATATATAAGTAATAAATATAGTGAACATAATACATGCATAAATGAAGTAATGTTGGAGTAATACACGCTTGAATTCACATAAAAGGAAAACTTCATGTATATATAAAAAAAAAGGCTTCTGTGGCGTTTGATAATTAAACGTAAAAACCGCTCGTGAAAGAGAAAAACGCACGTAATTGCTGGAGAATGACAACGAGTATTACGTTTCGAAACTGAATTAATGAGACAAAAAATCGTAGCGGTGTAAAATCGGATTAAAATGTTTTCGTTCACGCACACACAAACGAGGGAAAAAAACATTAGTATTAAAGAAAAAAATACTAACTTTTAATCTACTGAAAAAAAAAGTCACTTATTGCCGGGTGCAGTACTTTAAGTGATTATAGAGAGAAAAGTAACTAAAGCTCATTACACTAACTTCATTATTCTATTACTCATCAAACGTAACTATCAAATTCAATTAAGCTACTTCTCTCCTCCCCTTTAACACTTTCTTTCTCATACTCCTTTACACACACAAAGACACACACACACACACATACACACACACACACACACACACACACACACACACACACACACACACACACACACACACACACAGAAAAAAACAACTAAACTCCTTCTCTCCTCCCCTTCAACACTTTCTTTCTCAAACTCATTCACACACACATACAAGGAGAGAAAAAATCAACTAAGCTCCTTTTCTCCTCCCCTTCAACACTTTCTTTCTCACACTCCTTAACACGCACACACACATACCACCGTCGCCATATTATCGTACTCAGAGCATCGTATTTACCGGCTTCTGACCCATAACAATTGTCAAGAAACACCAATAATTAACCATTTTATCGATAGTTTTATATGAAGCCAGTTTTGGGGGTGGAGGAAACGGTTTTTAAGTTGGAAATCTGCAAAAATAAGAGGCAGAGTACGACAGTCTTGTAACGATGACACAGACACACACACATACATACACTCACATAACCCTTTTACGCACAAACTAACATACCATCACACACACACACACGTACGTACATACACTCACATAACCCTTTTACACACAAATTGACCGAGATTGACCTCTCTTTCGGCCACCTCTTTTGATTTTTTTTTTTTTAGGAACAGCGAGTACCGGGCGGTTTTATTATTATTGTTTCCTTTTTTTGTGCCCTTGAGCTGTCTCCTTTGTTGTAAAAAAAAAAAAATACCATCACACACACACACACACACACACACACACACACACACACACACCCATATACTTTCCCACACCCCTTCCCCTTTCACACACGCACACACACACACACAGACGCACTTCCAGCCCCCTTGCACACAACCTAACTGCACCTCACCCTCACACACGTACTCTCTAACACCCTTTCCCTACCACACACGCACACACACACATACACATATACAAACACCCCCGCACTCTTTCAGCATCCCATACCACACATAAGCACCTACATCCCCCCACTGACATCCGCCTCACACACAGACAGACTGAACAGCACACCACACAATAAGTCTACATGAAAAACAATGAGAAAAGAGAAACTGATCAGGGTGGAAGAAACATCAAAAAGGGTGGAAATATAACAGAGAGACCAACGCACCACAAAGAGAGTCTAAAACGAACCCTATTTGAAAGAACTGAACGGAGTGAAAAAAAACAAAAACAGAAACAAGAAAAAAAACTGAACAGGGTGAAAGGAACATCAAAAAGGGTGGAAATATAACAGAGAGACCAACGCACCACAAAGAAGTCGAAAACGAACCCTATTTGAAAGAACTGAGAGGAGTGAGAAAAAAAAACCCCAGCAACATGGAAGAGAAAAAAAAAATTAGCATATTCGTATTGTCATTCCCGCGCTCCTTCTGGTTCGGGCGGGAAAAAATATCGAAAGTGATTAATATTCAATGTAAATATATATTGAATGGTTAAGCGTGGCCGTTAAAACGTCAATGAACTGGGTCGGAAAAATTAAATTAGTGCTCTTATTGAATAACGGAAAAAAACAGAACTCACACTGCTAGATTTTTTTTGTTTTTTTGTGAGTGTGTTGGGATAGTGGAAAGTTGAAAGGTTCATATATTTGTGTTATCTGGCAAGAGGTCATGTACTTCTCTCTATCTATCTATCTATCTATCTATCTATCTATCTATCTCTTACATTACGGAACAAAAATAAAACTCACATGGCTTGATTTTTTTTTGTGAGTGTTGGCAGAATGGAAAGTTGAAAAGTATATATTTGGATTACCTAGCAAGAGGACATTTACTTTTCCCTATCTATCTATCTATCTATCTATCTCTTACATTACGGAAAAAAAATAAAACTCACATTGCTTGAATTTGTGTGTGAGTGTTGGCAGAGTGGAAAGTTGAAAAGTATATACTGGGATTATCTGGCAAATTCTTCTCATTCTATCTTTTTATCTATCTCTCTATCTCTCACATTCTCTCAACTTCCAAGCAATATAAATGAGAAGAAAAAGCGAAGAGAGAAAGTAAGGAGAGAGAGAGAATGACGGACAGAAAAACGAATCAAAAGGAAAAAAAAAATGAAAAGAAAAGCCGCATTAAAAACAGTAAGACAAACACAAAAAAACAAACCAGACAGAGACAAAAACAGAAATAAAAACATAACTAAACAGAGAGACAAACAAACGAACAGACAGACAGATAGACACACAGAAACACAGACATACAGAGACAGAGAAAGACATAGGGATAAAAACACAGAGGAAGAGAGAGAGTCAGAGATCAAAAAAGCATAAAATCAAATCCATACACACACATATACACAGACAAGAGATAGAGAAAGAGAAACAGACACACACTGAAGCAGAGACATACGGAGACAGACAAAGACAGAACACACATATACACAGACAAGAGATAGAGAAAGAGAAACAGACACACACAGAAGCAGAGACATACGGAGACAGACAAAGACAGAGGGATAAAAACACAGAGGAAGAGAGAGAGGCAGAGATCGAAGAAGCACAGAATCAGAGCCACACAAACACACATATACACAAACAAAAGATAGATAGAGAGAAACAGACACACACAGAGGCAGAGATCGTGAGGCATAGAGACAGGGCCAGTTAAGAGAGTCACCCCCACACAGAGAGACAACGAGAAAAGTGATCCCCCATATAATGAATTCCCTCCCACGCAAAGCCCTGTGAAATAGTCCGTGCGGCCCACAAGCCTCTACATTGTTATCTCAGAGCGCCGCCAAGCCCTTGATCACCGGCCTGCCCACGCGCCAACCCTCAGCAGCGAAGGTCGAGGAAAAAAGACGGACCAGGAAGAGGAAGAGGAAGGGACGGAAGTGACTTGTAGAGAGAGGAAAAGAGGAGGATAGAAGGAGGAAGATTTAGAGATGAGAGAAATAACCAAAAGCCGGAAAATAATTAAAAGGATTGTAGATAGTACGAAAAAGAGGATTTTAATTACATATAGATAGAGGCTGAGTCAAATTACATATAGAAAGAGAAAGGAAGGATGTTGGAGAAAGTGAAAGAAAACACCAAACATCAACTAAAGTAAATAATGAAAAGAAGCATAGATTGGAAGAGGAAGGAAGAAAAGCTGTTGAAAGTTACTTAGAGAAAAAAAAGAGCAATGGTAAAATTGAGAGGAAACTATAACAAAAATGAGTAAGGAAAACGGTGAGGCAGAAACAAAGGAATTTACTTTCTACAAAAAAAAAAAAATATGGAGTCAAATCAAGACAAGAAAGAAAAATATAAAAAAAAACATCGCCTGAAGAAAATAAGAGACAACTGAAACTATGAGGAAGAAAAAACATTAGGTAAGGAAAAAAAAAAGAAAAATGTAATGAAAAAATGCAGGAGTGAAAGAGACAAATTAAACCCGAGAGAAAATGAAAAAGAAAATATCACCTCGTCCATAATAAGTGACAGAACCGCGTGGTCATGACCTTGCCCTTAGAATCAGGTGATGTATAGACGAAATATGGAGACGAATTCAAGGTGATCACACACGTCCAAGGCAAAGAGAAGGCGAGGATAAATTACGAAGTTCAGGTTAATGTTTTGAAATATGAAGGAAATGCACATGCTCTCTCTCTCTCTCTCTCTCTCTTTACCTATCTTATCTATCTTTATCTACCTCCTCCTTATTATACTTTTTTTCCCTTTTATCAATGTATTTCTTTCTGTTTATACTTCTTCCATTAATTCGTTCATTCCTTCTTTTTTCTTCCTTAACACCTTCTCTAATTCTTTCTGCTTTTCTTTTATCAATATTTTTTTTTGTGTGTGTTTGTTCGTATTTTTTGTCATACATTCGTCCTTTTATTCTCTATTTCTTATTTCACTTTTTTTATTATTTCTGCTTTTCTTTCGTTTTTAGTCTTTCTTTATCATTTCTGTCATCCTTTTTCTGCATTTCAATCTCTCTCTCTCTCTCTCTCTCTCTTCCTCTTCCTCTTCCTCTTCCTCTCCATTCCTCTCCATTTCCATCCCTCTCTATCCCTCTCTCTATTCCTCTCTCTATCCCTCTCTCCAGCCCTCTTTCCATCCCTTTCTTCCTCCCTTTCTCCCTCCCTTTATCCCTATCTCTCCTTTCCTCCCTTTCCCCCTCAACGAAACAACACAATCCACGGCCAATAATGGGTATGCTCCTGGCCATTCCAACCTTGACCAAACAAATGAGTGAAGGTTGATCGATGGAGTGACTGAGTGAAATGACTGATGCATTGTGAGACGTACGATGATTAAAGGTTATGAATGGAGAGGCAGAAAAGAGGACAGGTGGAGATGGAGAGAGAGGAAATAATGAGAAATGACACGTGGATTTTTTAGACAAGGAGGGAGAAAGGGAAAAAAAGATTAATGAGAAAGGAAAAACGGACTGAATGAAAGAATGAAGGGAAAAAAATAGATGGATCTTATGGATGGAGAGACAGAAATGAAGAAAGAGAGACAGAGAGTGAAAGTGGAGGAGAATAATGAGAAATGACAGGTGGATTTTCAGACAGGAAGGGAGAGAGACAGGTGGAGAGTGAAAGTGGAAGAGGATAATGAGAAATGACAGGTAGATATTGGGACAGGAAGGGAGAGAGACAGGAGGAGAATGAAAGTTGAAGAGAATAATTAAAAATGACAAGTATATATTCACACTAGGAGAGAAAAGTAGGAGAAGATTAATGAAAAAGGAAAAATAGAATGATTGAAATAATGAGGAAAGAAAGAACGGAGGAATGCAAAATAAGGTTAAGAAGAATAAGCAGAAAAAAAATCAATTAGTAGAACATTGAAAAATAATATAATAGCGAACAGAAGACGTAGCGATAGGTAGATATATATTTAAAAGAGGGAGAAAAAGGAAAAAATAATGCAAGAAAAGTAGGCAATAAAAGAAATATAAAGGAAATAATGAAAAAAAAGAATAGACGAGAAAGAGTGGATATTGAGAGAGAGAGATACATGAAGAAATGGAAAAAGAGAAAGAATAAGAGAAAGACTAAAGCAATAAAAAACGGAAGAATGAAAGAAGGATCCATAGAACGAAAGGTTAAGCTTAAGGGAAGAACAAACAGAGGAGAAACGAATAATGGAAAAAAAGATAGATAATAAAGAGAGAGAGAGAGAGAGAGAGAGAGAGAGAGAGAGAGAGAGAGAGAGAGAGAGAGAGAGAGAGAGAGAGAGAGAGAGAGAGAGAGAGAGAGAGAGAGAGAGAGAGAGAGAGAGAGAGAGAGAGAGAGAGAGAGAGAGAGAGAGAGAGAGAGAGAGAGAGAGAGAGAGAGAGAGAGAGAGAGAGAGAGAGAGAGAGAGAGAGAGAGAGAGAGAGAGAGAGAGAGAGAGAGAGAGAGAGAGAATGGGTACACTGGAAATCTGGAAGCGGACATCGCGAGAAAAATATATCTGAAAGCAGGTTCGAAAAATGATACGAGAAATAAAAGTAAGAGAAAAAGAATAAAAGGCGGAGAATTGAAGAAGCAGAAGGAGGAGGAGGAGGAGGAGGACGCGGAGGAGAACGAGTTAGATACGGCGAAAAGAAAGAGAAAAAGAAGAAGAAGGTGGAAGTGGAGGAGGAGAAAGAGATGGATATTGCAAGACGAGAGAGAGGGAGAAGGAAGAGAAGGAAGAAATAGATAAACGGGAGCTTAGGTCAAGGAGAGCCTTCGTGCAGGTTTACTGGCTTGCCAGACTCCTGCGTTCTGATGTTCTTATGTTCCTATAAAAAAACAGAGAAAGAAGAAAAACAAGAAAAACAAGACACACGGATGCTGATGATGAGGAGGAGGAGGATGAAGAGAAGAAGGAAAAGTTGTATCCGGCGGGAAAGAAAGAAAAAACAACAACAACCAGGAGCGAAAAGATGAAAAGAAGAAAGAGAAAAAATCCAAAGAGGAGGAGAAGGAGCAGAGGAGCGCAGATAAAGAGAGTCAGTTGGCTTACACGGTGACTACCTGCTTTTGGTGACCTGCTTTCTGCTGGGAAGGGTTACTATTAGGATTTGGGAAAGACATTTGAAGCGAGGAACAGGAGGAGAACGAGGTCAAAGCGGAGATAGAAAGAAGGTTGACGCAGACGAAAAATAAAAGAGGAAAAAGAGAAGTAGGAGGAGAAATGTGAAGAGAAACAGAAAGACCATGAAAACCAAGCGGAGGATGAAGATGAGAAGGATAAAAGACAAGAACAGAAGGGTGAGGAAGACATGTGAAGGGAGGAATAGGATAACGAGGGAGAAGAAAGAGAGGGCGAAAAAGAGAGAGAAAGGAACATGGTGGGAAGGAGAAGGAAAAAGTGGAAATGATGAGAAGGTTGAATAAGAACGAAGAAACAAGAAAATATGAAGCGAGGAGAAGGAAACCGAGGGAAAAGAAAATTAGGAAGACGAACAGATAAAAAGAGTATGAAAAGGAGGAGGTGGAAAATATATGAAGAGCGGAATAGGAACGCGAAAGGAAAATAAATGGAGCATGAAGAGTAAAAGATAAAAAGAACATGGAAAAAAGCAGGAAAATATGAGAGGAAAGGGAATAGGAAAACAGGAAAAAATGGGAGACGAAAACGGAGAGGATAAGAAGGAAGGAGAGAAGGAAAAGAAGGAAGAAGGGGAAATGATAAGAAAGTAGAAGAGGAAATGTTAAAAAGAACATGGAAAAAAAGGAGGAAAATATGAGAGAAGTGGAATAAGGAAACGGAGAAGAACGTAAGACGAAACCGGAGAGGCAAAGAAGGAAGGAGAGAAGGAAAAGGAGGAAAAAGAGATGATAAGAAAGCAGAATAAAGGCGAAGAAATAAAAGAAGGTGAAGCGAGGAGAAGGAAAACAAGGAAAAGAAAATGGAGGACAAAGAAGACAAGATAAGAAAAAACAATAACAGAAGAAGGAGGAAGAAGAGTGACGCGAGGAATAGGAAGACAAAGAAAGACAAGCGGAGGATGAAGATGAAAAATGTATTAGACAAGAACGAGGGAAGAGGAAGACAAGTAAAGACATAAGAGCGAAAACGGAGGAAGCAGAAATCAAGGACGAAGATGAGGAGAGGAAACAAAACAAAACAAGGAGAGAAGGGAGAAAAGGAAGAGGTGGAAATGGTAAAAAGAATAAAGGACGAAGAAGCAAGAGAATGTGAAGCGAAGAGAAGGGAAACGAAGGAAAAGAAATGGAGGACGAATGTGAAAAGAGAGAAAATAACAAAAAAAAAAAATGGAAGAGGAAGACGAGGTGAAAAATGATCAGAAAGAGGGAACAAGTACGAATATTGATGAGAGGAGGAAGAGGAAAAAAGAACAAGGAGAGGAGAAGGAAAACGAAGAAAAAGAAACGTAGGACAAAGACGAAAAGATAAATTGAAAGGGAAAAGAGAAAGATGTGGAAATGAACAGAATGAAAAAAAATATAACGAAGAAAAGAGAAATTCAGTAAGAAGAAGAAAAAGGTGTAAAGCAAGGAGTGAAGGAAAGGGAGGAAGTGAAAAATGATGATGAAGGGGAGCAAGGACGGAGAATGATGAAAGGAACAAGGATAAATAGAGCAAAAAAAGGAGAAGGAAAGCAAAGAGAGAAGAAACAAATGACGAAGAGGAAAAGAAAACAGGAAAGAAGGCAGAGGAAAAAGAGGTTAGCAATTATAAGAAAGGAGGACAAGGACGAAGAAAGATAAACAGAGGAAGATGAATAGAAGCAAAGAACAAGAATAATTGTAGGAACAGAAGAGGAAGGTAAAAAATAATATAGGAAAGGAGAAAAAGGAGAGAGAGATAAGAAATGAGGTAAGGGAAAGGAACGGAAATAAAGAGGACAAGAAAGAAATAGTTTACGAGAGAAGAAAATGAGGAGAAAAAGGTGTGATAGATAAATCAACATAGACGATAATGATGATGATGATAATGATGGAGATGACGAAAATGAAAGATAAATAATAAGTAAAAGGAAAAGATATAGAAACGGAAGATGAAGAAGGAGAACAAAGAACATAAACAAGAAAAATAATAGAAAAAAAGAAACTAGACGAGAAACAATAAGAAAAATGGAGGACATGAAGCAACAGAGAAATGAAACGACCTGAAACAAAATGAAATGATGTTGAAAGAAAGGAGAATAATAAAATAAAAGATATACAAAGAGAAAACGACAGAAGTGAGACGAAACCTAAAAGAAGGAAAACGAGAAAGAAAATTCGATAAAAAAAATATAAGAAGCAGCAAAGACCGAAGAAGAAGGAGGAGGAGGAGGAGGAGGAGAAGGCAATAACAGCAAGGAGAAAATATGTGAAGCAGAAACTTGGAAGAGAGAGAAAGAGAGAGAGAGAGAGAGAGAGAGAGAGAGAGAGAGAGAGAGAGAGAGAGAGAGAGAGAGAGAGAGAGAGAGAGAGAGAGAGAGAGAGAGAGAGAGAAAGGGTGCATAAACAAAATATCTCCCTTTGTTGATATTAACGCTTCGCCACCCTTCTCTCCCTTCCCTTCCTCTCCCTTCTCGCCCTATCACTTATCGCCCCGCCGTTCACCTCCTCCTCCTCTCCCTCTTCCCTCACATAATCCCTTGTCGCCTTCTTTATCACCTGTTCTCTTTTGCTTCACTTTCCCTTTCTCTCTATGCACAGTTTTACAGGTCGTCAAATTTTCTCTCACTCTCTCCACATTTTTCTTTCACATCTCTCTAAGTCAACTATATTTTTACTTTTCGCCCTCTTTCATTCCTTGAGTCCCAGTTATTTGCCTCCTTTCTCTTGTCTTTCACTTTTTAATACACTATTTTCGACAGTGTTTCATTTTGGTCACAGATATTTGCCTCCTTCCTCTCCTCTTTCACTTTCTAATACATTACTTTCGACAGTGTTTCATTTTCATTTTAATCATCATCATTATCTAGCTACAGATATACCTTCCTATATTTTCCCTTCTCCAAGCTTAACATTTTTTTCCTTACCTATACTGTAATATTGCCGAACACTATTAGTTTCATTACCGGTATAACTCCACAGCTTAAAAATATATCTTTTCTTTTTGGTTTTGATTCTTGAAGTAGCTCCGCCATATCAGCCCACACACCAACCCACATCGAAGTGAAAATGATGAAACAGGGGAACAACAAGGACAAAGAATGCTGAAAGGAACAAAGAGAAACAGAGCAAAAGAAAAAAAAAGGAGAAGGAAAACGAAGAAAGAAGAAACAAATGACGAAGAGGAAAAGATAACAGGAAAGAAGGCAGAGGAAAAACACACACACACACACACACACACACACACACACACACACACACACACACACACACACACACACACACACACACACACTCTTCCACATCATCAAACGCTCATCCACATCGCAGACTCCGCTTCGATTCCCTTCAAGATCTTCTATTTCACTCGGACGGAATCTCACACCTGTTTCACTTACCTGAGCATCCCTTCCTTCTCCTAAGACGGAGATACACCTGTCCCTTTACCCCAACACACACACACACACACACACACACACACACACACGCGCGCTGACGTAGTTTTATTTACCTGCGCGTTTAATTAACAAAGCTAAACATGAAGGTGAGGCGTGGGAAGGTACAGAAGAAGAGGAGGAGGAGGAGGAGGAGGAGGAGGAGGAGGAGGAAAGAGACTCGGTAACTTTTTGTCTCTCACTTCTCCTCCTCTTTTTTTTTTTTTCTAGATGGAGGAACACACAAAGCAAGTCAAGGCATATCTCTCTCTCTCTCTCTCTCTCTCGACCTCGTCACACTCTCCTAACAAGTAGAAAGTTATGTGGTCGTGGGTGTTTTTTTCCCTCCCTTGTGTTAGTATGGTGTGTGTGTGTGTGTGTGTGTGTGTGTTTCTGTTTGTGTGTTTGACGTCTTGCTGGATTTGTTGCTTGCCCCAGTTTGCTCTCTCTCTCTCTCTCTCTCTCTCCATCTGTCTATCTATCTATATTTATCTATCTATTTCTCATCATTATCATCATCAATTTCACCCTTACCTCAACTTTGCACTCAAAAACAAAACAAAAAATACGATTAATGACCAAAAAACAGCAAAAAAAAATAAAACATCATAACTATCACCATCTCTATCATTATCATCATCTCCATTAAAAATATTCCCACCGTTACCATCATTACTCTCCCACCAACCTTCCCATTACCCCCATCTCTATTATTACTACTCTCATTACTCCTCTCATTACTGTTATTACTACCGGCATTACTCCCTCATTACTCCGCGTCCTCCCGCCACACACTACAAGTTATTGTCAGCCCAGGTATTTTTCCCACGGGTCACCTATCCGCTAAGTGCAGGTGAGAGGCGGAGAGCAGCGCGTGGCATTGTCTCCCCGCAAAAGACTGCAGTGGGAACAAGTAAAAGAGAGAGAGAGAGAAAGATAGAGAGAGAGAGACAGAGAGAGAATGAGAGAGCGAGAGAAAGAGACAGAGGCATACTGATATACACACTCACATACATATATACATACTCGTACATTCAGACTGACAGAAAGACACACGGGGACGGAGAAAGACAAGAAGAGATAATCACACAAACACAAGCATAAGACAGACAGATAAACAGACAGACATAGACACGTGCAGACAGATATGATAAATAAAACAGGAAGCATAGAGTATAAAGAAAGATTAAGCAAAAAATAAATACATATAGAGAAGACAACAGGGTGAAGAAAAATGCAAAAAAAATAATATAAAAGAGAAGTGGAAGAGGAAGGAAGTACGAAGCTCGACAGAAAGAAAGAAAGAAAGAAAGAAAGAAAAGTAGGCAGTATGTAACAAAAGAAAAGAGAAACAGGTCAGAGGGAAACAGGACGCAGAGAAAATGTGTTAAGAAAATGAAGTAACGTACGAGGAAGCAAAAAGAAAAAACGAAAAAAAATAGGCAGAAGAAAGAGGAGAGAGAAAGCATATGAAAGAACGAAGAAAAAACAGCAATACGAGGAAAGGAAAATAAACTGGAATGAATAAAATAAAGAAGGTGTGTTACTGATAATGAAGGGAGGAAAGGAAAACGAAAAAAGGAAGAGGAAGAAGAAGAAAAAAATAATCATCGTTTCTCATACATACAAGACAGTAAAAAGAAAGAAAGGAAGGGAAATGATCTTCGACAATACAGAGAGGTTATAAAACGCATGATGAAGAAGGGGAAAGCGTGAAAGAAAAATAAATAGCTGTTAGAAAGTAATAATGAGGGAAAAAATAAGGAAAAAATCTAAAGAAGGCCAAGACGATATTGCGAGGAACCGAAAAATTACACAAACGATTATTATGAAAAATTTTGGAATCAGGAAACGAGACGAAAAATATAGGCCTAAAAATTGTAACAGGAAGACAAGTGGAAAATGAGAGAGAGAGAGAGAGAGAGAGAGAGAGAGAGAGAGAGAGAGAGAGAGAGAGAGAGAGAGAGAGAGAGAGAGAGAGAGAGAGAGAGAGAGAGAGAGAGAGAGAGAGAGAGAGAGAGAGAGAGAGAGAGAGAGAGAGAGAGAGAGAGAGAGAGAGAGAGAGAGAGAGAGAGAGAGAGAGAGAGAGAGAGAGAGAGTAAAGACACACAGAAAGAAGAGCAAACAGGAAGAAGGGAAGAGAAACAAAACATAATAACGAGCAAATATGAAAATAAAGAATAAATAGGAGAAAGAAAGACAAACACACAAAACGAGGAGGAGGCGAAAAACAAGCAAAAGAAAGAGAAAAATAAACAAACAAATGATGAAATACAAAATGAAAAACAAAGAATAGACAATGCTTGGGGATAGAGATGAGGAGGGAGAAGGAAGTGAAGGAATAAGAGATGAGAGAGAGAGAGAGAGAGAGAGAGAGAGAGAGAGAGAGAGAGAGAGAGAGAGAGAGAGAGAGAGAGAGAGAGAGAGAGAGAGAGAGAGAGAGAGAGAGAGAGAGAGAGAGAGAGAGAGAGAGAGAGAGAGAGAGAGAGAGAGAGAGAGAGAGAGAGAGAGAGAGAGAGAGAGAGAGAGAGAGAGAGAGAGAGAGAGAGAGAGAGAGAGAGAGAGAGAGAGAGAGAGAGAGAGAGAGAGAGAGAGAGAGAGAGAGAGAGAGAGAGATGCTTTTAAAAGATGTTTGCCACTGAGAAACAAATATTGACTTTCCTCCATTCCCTCCCTCCTTCTCTCCTTCCCTCCCTCCCTTCTTTACCTCATAATCACAAGGGGGAAGAGGGAAGGGGAGGGAGGAGGAATGAGATGAGGGTTGACAGGGAGGGGAGGTAAAAGGGGACAACAAAGATAAGAAAGAGGGGAAGAGGATGGAGGTAAGAAAGGAGGAAGAACAGGAAAAGGGAAGAGAAGAAGGAGGAGGAGGAGGAGGAGGAAAAGAAGTTGAGGGAGGAGATGTAACAAGGGGAGAAAAGAACAAAATAACGAGGGAAAAAAAGAAAGGGAGGGAGGAGGAAAAGAAGAAAGGGCGTAAGGAAGAAAGAAAGTTGAGAAAGAAGAAAAAAAGAGGGAGGGAGGAGATGTAACAAGGTAAGGATGACAAAAGAAGGAAAAGAAGAAGAAAAAAGAGGATCAGGAGGAGGAGGAGGAGGAGGAGGAGGAGGTAAGGTCATTTGGAGGTGGAAGTGATGTGGAAGGGAATGAAGGGAAGGAGAGGAGGGAGGAGGAGGTCAGAGGAAGAGAGGACGGGGAGGAGGAGGAGGAGGAGGAGGAGGAGGAGGAGGAGGAAGAAGAAGAAGACGAGGAATGGAGAAGGAAGCCAAGGAGAAAGTGAGTGAGGGGATAAGACGAGAGAGAGAGAGAGAGAGAGAGAGAGAGAGAGAGAGAGAGAGAGAGAGAGAGAGAGAGAGAGAGAGAATGGAAAGGATGTGTAGTGAAGCCCCAAAGAAAGAGGAACTGCAAGGGAAGAAGAAAGCAAGGGATGAAGAAGGGGAAGAGGAAGAGAAGGAGGGAAGGAAAAGAAAATGTGAAGTAACGAAATAAGAAAAAAAATATATAAAGTATTAAAAAAAACGGAAGAAAAGGAATACAAAAAACTGAGAAAACAAGATAAAAATAGATAACATATATAGAAATCATAGAAAAATAGCAAAAAGTTAGAAGTAAAGAAGGAAGATGACTTAATAAAACAAATATTAGGTAAAATGAGAAAAAAAAAACAAAAAAAAATATGGAATGGAAAACTGAGCAAGAAAATAAAAATTACACCAAAAGAAAACAGGAAAAAAACTATATACGAAATAATGAGAAAACTATAAGAAAATACACAAGGAAAAACCCTCAAACTTAACACAAATGAAAATAATGTGAAAATAATCAGCAAAAGAAAAGAAAACATAAAATAAATGAAAGCAATTAGATATATTTTTCTTTCCCCTTTCCATTCTGTTTTGCATCCTTCTCCTCCTTTCCCTTTTCACCTTCATACCTGCGTGACAATTACCAGGTGAAAAATAAGAAAAAAAGGATAATAATGAAACGACAATTACCAGCTGAAAAAAAAGTTTAATAATGAGTCTATCAGAATATAAACAATTGATAGAGAATGATGCTAGCAGACAACAACAACAACAACAACAACAACAACAACAACAACAACAACAACAACAACAACAAACACAACAACAACAACAACAGCAACAATCACGTACCTTTTTTTTCTTCTTAGCAGGCATCTGAAAACGAGAAAAAGAAAATTAGTAATAAACGGTAATAAATAAGATAAAAGTAGATAATTAAACGAGGAATATGATGAAAAACGATGGAGAGAGAGAGAGAGAGAGAGAGAGAGAGAGAGAGAGAGAGAGAGAGAGAGAGAGAGAGAGAGAGAGAGAGAGAGAGAGAGAGAGAGAGAGAGAGAGAGAGTTGTTTTGACAGTAATGATGCTTTGTTGTGTTGCTAATTCACCTTCCTATTCTCTCCCTCCTCCTCCTCCTCCTCCTCCTCCTCTTCATCCCCCCCGCTTCTCATTAATTTATCTCTTACCTCTCTATCATCCCTTTTCCTCTTCACTATTCTTTCTTTTATATTTTTTCCTATTATATATCTTCCCCTTCCACCTTCCCCTTTCCTTCCCCCTATTATTTATTTCACCTTATCCTCTACTCACTTTTCCTCTTCCCTTCTGCTCTTCCCTTTTCTCTCTCCTCTGTTTTATTTCTCCTTTCTCTGTTTTTCTTTCATTCGATTCACAACTCCTCCCAATCTTCTCTTTTCACTCCTCTCTCTCGCTTTCTCTCCTTCTCTCTCCCTTTTCCCGTTTTGCCTTTTAGTCTCTTCCTAGTATCTCCCTCTCTCTTTCTCCCTTTCTCCCTCTTCTCCCTCGAAGCTCAAACAAACCAACAACACTAATTAAACTATTATACCTAGCTGGAAAGACAAACAGCGGACAAAAACAACTTCTGAAAATGATGTATAATTAATGAGCTTATTTTCGCTACTCTCTCTCTCTTTAATCCACTCGGTCTCGCTTTTTTTCTCTTATTTTTTGCCCTTTATCCTCTTGACAATGGTTGGCATGAGCGCTTAACAGGCTCATGTCAAAAGGTAATGTGTGGGGGGGGGGGAGTTTGTGTGGGTTGGGAAGGGATGTGTGTGTGTGTGTGTGTGTGTGTGTGTGTGTGTGTGTGACCAGATAAACACACACTGCAAGGAAGACCAGCGAATGCAAACGACGTACCAAAAAAAAAATAATTATAAACTGAAAATGGAAGTGCTTTGGCGTAGGATGAACAAATACACTCACGCGTGTTGGAAATGTGTGCTTTTCCGTTGCATTTATGGAGGGGTTACTTATTTATATTTATCTATTCATTGTGTTCTGCATTTCGAAAGGCAGACGATGAACTTCAAACGAAAAAAGAGTATAACCCGCAACATGATTTCTCCCATAGACAGACATACGGAGACAGATTTATAGAAAGACACAGACAGGCAGATCATACAGGATATTTACGTGTTAAGAAACGAACAAGGAGAGAACAGAAAGCAGGAAGGAGCAGAAACAGAGAAAGGGAAGCTACGAGAAATAAAGAAAGAGCATTTTACACGAGGACGAGGGAAAACAAAGCAGAAAAGAAAGAAAGGAAACAATGCAAGACTGAGGCAGGAAATTTTGAAAGAAGAGGGAAATGAGGGACATAAAAAAAGAGAGCAGGAACGAGGAGAAAGAAAGCAAAAGCAGGGAGAGTAGTAGAAAACACTTAAAACGATATATTAGAAGAACACACAAACACGATAAATGATAAAAAATGATAATAAAAAAATAAACATACGGAAAAATGATAGAGTAACATAAACAGGTAAAACACATGAAGACCTAACTAAAGAACAATCAAAACGAAATCTTACAAAAAGTAACGAAAATATAATAAAATAGAGAAAAGATATACAGAACAAAAAAAAAAACATATAACAAAAATAGATATATGAAAGAAAACAAATTTAGGCCACACATAAAACAATTAAAAACACTCAAAACTATAACTTGGAAAAAAAAAACAAGCGAGACAAATTAAACAAACGCACAAAAACGAAACATAACATAAAAACACACACACGCGGAAACAAGATAAATGAAGCGAGACATAAATTAGGACAACGCATAAAGAGACTCCGAGGACGAGGAACAACCTTCAGACGACGCGGCGAGGCGGGGTTCCGGGAAACACGCCTCGGGAAAGCCAGGCCGCGGGAGTCAAATGTTGGAGCCTCTCGCCACTCTGTACGCGGCGAGACTGAGGTTCCGGGAAGGAGGAAAAGATAGAGAGTGGCTGAGGCGTGTACGAAAAAGATGTTTGTGTAATGTTACCTGGTGTACGAAAACTAGAAAGATAAGTGAGTGTGAGGGATTTATTTATTCGCTCGTGTCTTACTTAGCTTTTCCTAGGTTGTATAAGGGAAGTGAGTCGAGGAAACAGCGTAAAGGTAAAAGAAGTGTGTTTGTGCAATCTTTTCTTGGGTTACGAAAATAAAAAGAGAAAGGGAGTGAGAGTGAGATATATATTTGACCTTAACCTTATCTCAATTACAAAAGAAGGAGAAATGAGTCTGAGGCGCGTACAAGAAAAATGTTTATGTGTGTAATTTTTCTTTGTTTACGAAAAGAAGACAAATGAGTGTGAGGGATTTTCTTACTCTTGATTTACTTATCTTTTCTTGGTTTATAAATTGAAACGGAATTGAGGTTAAGGCGTATAGGAGGAAGATATTTATTTAGTGTGATCATTTCTTGGTTTACGAAAAAAATAATAAAAAGGGAACAGAGTGAGAGATATATTTTCTCGTTTAACTTAATTCTAGTTTACGAAATGAAAGATAAACGAGTCTGTAGCGTGAACGAAATACAGGAAAAAAATTTATTTGTGCAATTTTTTCTTGGTTGACGAAAAGAAGAAAGAAAACTGAGCGTGAGATTTATTCATTCGTTTTACTTTTCTTTTCTTAGAGTGTGAAGAAAGAGAGAACTGAGAGTAGAATGTGTACGAGAGAGAGAGAGAGAGAGAGAGAGAGAGAGAGAGAGAGAGAGAGAGAGAGAGAGAAATAGAAAGATAATTGAGTGAGATATTCAATTATTCGTGTCTTGGCAATATTTTCTCAGTTTACCAGAAAATAGATAAAGTGGGTGAGATACTTAAGCATTCGTATCTTACCACTTTTGTTTCCCAGTTTACAGAAATAGAAAGATAATTGAGTGAGATATTCAATTATTCGTGTCTTGGCAATATTTTCTCACTTTACAAAAATAGATAAAACCGAGCCTTACTACTTACCCACTTCGTATCTTACCACTTTTGTTTCTCACTGTACAAAAAGAGAACGAGAATTGAGTGAGATATTAATTTATTCGTGTCTTGGCAATATTTTCTCACTTTACAAAAATAGATAAAACCGAGCCTTACTACTTACCCACTTCGCTTCTTACCACTTTTGTTTCTCAGTGCACAAAAGAAGCAAAGTCTGAGGCGTTTACAAGAAGGATATTTATTTATTTGTGAGTTCAATGTCAGAATAACACTAAGGAAACAGAAAAAGCATACGCGTTCACCTGAAAGTTCAAAGTCAAGCCCGAGAGGCGGATGCGTGATGCTATTCAGAGCTTCGCCGTGAGGAGGAAGGCGACTGGAAATACTACAGCGAAATTAAATAAACGTGGAGACGAGATTAACACACATACACACGAGGCGGAGGCCCCGAAGGTAGACGCTGCGAGGGAGAGATTTACAAGGAAAGGATGAAGGGAGAAGGAAGGGAGGGAGGAAGGAAGGTTAGCTATTACGGGGTGAATAGTGGAGGGAAAGAGAAAATATAAAAGATAGAAAATAAAGAACGGGAAAATAGGAGTGTACGTAAGCAATGACAATGACTATGAAAGGAGTTTAGTGCAGAGTAAAAATGATATATATGAAAAAATGCAGAGAAAGAGGGAAATTTAAAAACGAGGGAAAACAAAAAAAAAGTGAAAAGGAAAAAACGGTGATGACAAAACTTATGAAAGGAGTCTAATGCAAAGTGAAAAAAAATGCAGAGGGAATATACGAAAGAAGGAAACGAAGTGAATAAGAACAAAAATAATATGCAATGACAATGAATATGAAAAGTTTAATAGAGAGTAAAGAGATAGGAATTTCAGTAGGATAATCAGAATAACTAAGGAAATACATTATACACAGAGAAAAAAACAAAACATGTGCAGGTTCGATCACCTTAACAAAATACTACAAATGTTACAAGAGGATGAAGAAAATATAAGAAGAGAAGAAAAGAAGAAAAGATAAATAAAAATGAAAAAACATATTCGGAGGAGAAAAAAAGTAAATTAGGCCACAAACTGAAGCATAAAGAGAACTGAAAAAATAATGTAGAGAGAAGTAACTGATTAAAGAAAAGAAATACTACATGAAAACGAAAAGAGAGAGAAAGAGGAAATAAGTGGAGGAAAAAAAAATAAATAGCGCTACAAATTGAAGAGGAGAGAAAAGAACCAAGAAATAATATAAAGAAAAGGTTACATGAAAAAGGAAAAGAAATACAACATAGACAAACAAAAATATAGATAGATAGAGACTAGAGATAAAGAGAGAAGCAGAGAAAGACAGAGAAAGAGAAAGACAAAGAAAGACACATAGAGAGAAGAACCAAGAAAAAAATATATAAAAAAGTACATGAAAAAGAGAGAGAGAGAGAGAGAGAGAGAGAGAGAGAGAGAGAGAGAGAGAGAGAGAGAGAGAGAGAGAGAAAGAGAGAGAGAGAGAGAGAAAAAAAAGAAAGGTAGAGAGAAAGAGAACAGCCCTCGTCACTTCGGAAGGAAATCGTAGGACACAAGATATTTACCTGCCGCTTCGAAGACTCATATATTTTCGGGTCGATCTCCCGCGGCCATAAATCTCCGCCAGTCGCCTCCAGAAAAACCGTACGAGGCGAGACAAATCCTTCCTCAGACGCTACAAGAAATTCGCCTCCTTCCTCCACCCTCCTTCCTTCTCCCTCCTACTGCTGCCTGTCTCCCCGCTTCGCTCTTCTTTGTTTTCTGTATTATGACTTTCCTCTTTCCGCTTTCCTTTTACTTTCTGTCCCTTTTCCTACTGTTGTGTTTTCTCCTTCCTCCTCCCTCCTGCTGCCGCCTGTCTGACCCCTTCGCTTTTCTTTATTTCTTTCCTGTATGATGATTTTCCTCTTTCCCCTTTTTCCTTTTACATTCTGTCCTCTTTCCTGCTCGTGTTTTCTTCTGTTTCTGTTTGACTTTTATCGTTCTTTGTTTTTATTTTTGTTTTCTGCCACTTTTTTCCTGTTTCTCTTTTTTTCGGTTTTACGTTTTCATTTTCTATTTCTAACATTCTTTCTGCTTTATGTCTCTCCTTCTCTCTTTTCTCTCTGTTGCTGTTCTTTCTTTTATCTGTATTATGGCTCTCCTCTTTCCGTTTTCTTTCTATATTATGTCTGTTTTCCTGTTTCCTTTCTTCTGGTTTCTCTTCTCTATTCTGATGTATCTTTCCAATCTCCTCTATTTCTCTTCAATCTTCCTTCTGCCTGTTCCTTTTCCTTCTGTTCCTTTTTTTCTCTGTTTATTTTCCTGTCCCTTTATGCGTTCTTTCTCCTCTACTTTCTAGTTTCCTCTTCGTTTTTTCTTTGTTTTATGTCCGTCTTTTCATTTTCCCTTTATTGGTGTTGCTCTTCTGCATTTTTACATTTTTTTTCTATACGTTTATCTTTTGTTTCATCCCTGTTGTTTCCCGTCACCTAATGCCATTTTTCTCCTCTACTTTATAACGCTTTCTTTGTTTTCCTTTTATTTAATGTCTTTCTTTCCCTGTTTTCTTTATTTGTGTTGCTTTTCTTTGGCATTTTTACATCTTTTTTCTTTCCGTTTATCTTTTGTTTTCTTCCCTGTTGTTTCCCGTCACCTTAAGCGTTCTTTCACCTCTACTTTATGGCGCTCTCACTCTGCTTTTCTTTTTTGTTTTAAGTACATCCTTCCTTTTCCTGTTCCTGGTGCTGTTTCTCTTCCGCATTAAGACATTTCACTTTTTCTTTTACTTTTGTTTTCTCTACTTTTTCCCAGTCCCCTTTCCTGTGATTTATAGTCGGCGTTTTGACATTTCTTTACATATATTTTTTTTAGCTCTCCATCCTTCCCCCGTTCCCCTTCATCTGTTCTTCCTGTTCTTCATTTTGGCATTTATTTTCACGTATCATTTGTTTCCTATCCTGTTTCTTTGTCACCGTGTTTTTTTTTCTCTTTTACTTTAAATTTTCTTCTTTCTGTATTTCTTTATATTTCTGTCTTTCTTCCCTGTTCATTTTGTTGTCTATTTCCCTTCTTCATAATAACTTTTCTTTCGTTTCCTTGTGCTATATTTAATTTTGTTCCTATTTTTTTTTTGTGAGTTTCTTTTACCTTATCCTTATCATTCTTCATCATGTCTTTCTAGTTTTCTTTTAATTGCATCCTTCATCCGTGTTCCTATTACCCTTTTTTCAATTTCAGTTTCATATTGTAGCCTTTTATCTGTTTTCTCTTTGATAGCTCCGTAATTACGTCTCCGGTTTTCTTTTATTTCATTTTCACAGTATTCTTCAACCTTGCTCCTCCCTTTGACAGATCCATTGATACGCTTCATTTTTTTTTCTATTTTATCACTTTCTCTCTTTAACTTCTCACCTCTTTGATGATTTTCCAGGTATTTCTCTTTTTCCGAGCCATTCCCTCTCTCTCTCTCTCTCTCTCTCTCTCTCTCTCTCTCTCTCTCTCTCTCTCTCTCTCTCTCTCTCTCTCTCTCTCTCTTCCACTTTAATTTTTTTTCCCTTTTAAACGTTTTCCTTTGATCATTGTTTCTTTTAGTTTCTCCGAAGCCTCATATAGTTTTTTTTCTGACACTACATGAGATAAGGTCTTTGTGTGTGTGTGTGTGTGTGTGTGTGTGTGTGTGTGTGTGTGTGTGTGTGTGTGTGTGTGTGTGTGTGTGTGTGTGTGTGTGTGTGTGTGTATGTGTTCTCTCTCTTCCTTTTTCCTAACTTTCCTCTTTCCTTCCTAATAGTCAGAAAGTTGAGTTCATCCTTTTTTATATCTTATTATTCACTTTCTCTCTCTCTCTCTCTCTCTCTCTCTTCCGTTTATTCTGATGTAAGGTGTGTGACTCTTCTTCCTGTCTTTGTTCTGCTTCTTCTTCTTCATCCTATATTATCAACTTTATCTCTTCCCTTTTTATATTCCTATCTTTACTAGGTTTTACTTATTTATACATACCTTTCTTTCCCTTCTTTTTCATCCTTTGTATTATTATTGGGCTTTTTCTCTAATTATATTCGCTTTACTAATTCATTTTTACTTTTTTATACAGAACACGGAGAAAAAGTGCAAGATATTTTCATTCTTTTCTTTTCTTATCTCCTCTATCTATTGTTTGTTTTCCTTTTTCCTCCTCTGTTTTATGTTCTCGTTCTTCCATTTTCCTTCAGGCTTCAATGTCGTCTTCTTATAATATTCGGTTTGCTATTTTATTTTGACTTTTCTATACAGAACACTGAGAGAAAGGGCGATATATTTCCCGTCTTTTCTTGTCTTCTTTCTTCTACTATTTGTTTTCCTTTTTCCTTCTGTGTTCTATATTCTCCTTGTTCTCCCTTTTTCCTTCAGCCTTCAATCTCCTCTTCAGTCCTCCTCGTTCATTCTGGCTCTTCCCTTCATCGCCTTTGTTCACTCTCCTCTTAACAATTTCTTCCAGAGACGTGACAAGAAACCAGAGTTGTTTTTCTATTGCCTATACTTTTAATAGATTTTCCTCTCTCTCTCTCTCTCTCTCTCTCTCTCTCTCTCTCTCTCTCTCTCTCTCTCTCTCTCTCGTCCCCTCCTTTTTCCCCATCTCGTTTTCTCTACTTTTTATTGATTTTCCTCTTTGTTTTTTTTCCATTCTTTTTTCCATCTTCTCTTTAGTGTTATTATATTTTCCTCTCTTCCTCTTTTCCGTTTCTTTTTTTTCATAATATTTTCTTTAGGTGTAATAGATTTTCCCTTCTTTCTCTTTTCCTTTCCTTTTTCCAAACTTTTCATTTATCCTTTTTATTAATTTCCATTCACTATTTAACAAACTTTACGATACGCATGAAGAAATTCCTTACCTTTTTCTTTTTCTGTCTTTATTTTCTTTTTTTCCTCGTCTATCGTATATCTTTTCTTTCCTGTGTTTCTCCTTCTCTCTATCTATCATCTAACATCTATTTTTCCAGCCCTTTTATTTATCATTTTCAATTATTGTCCTTCACTATTTAACAAATTTTTCGATACCCACTAAGAAATTCCTTCCTTTTTTTCTTTTTCTGTCTTTATTTTCTCTTTTCCTCGGCTATCGTATATCTTTTCTTTCCTGTGTTTTCCCTTCTCTCTATCTAACCCGACAAGAAATTCCCCTCAACTTTTTCCTCTCTCTTTTTTCCTTTCTTTGCCTTTATTTCCCTCTTCTCAGCTATCACGTATCATTTCCTCCTCCCTTTTCCTTCTCAATTGTCTCCTTCAACAAACTTTCCGACAATTCATTAGAGAGAGTAGGAGTTGCCGTTTTTTATAAGCTTTTTTTCACTTCTCCTTTTAGGCCTCTAGTTTTTTTCTTAACCTGTATTCCATTTTTTCTCGACCCAAACAAAGAACGCGCCTCTTTTTCACCCTTGTTTTCTTTCTCCTTCTCTCTTCTCTCATCCTTCTTCCCCTTTGACGCTTTCTTTTCTTCCCTTTTTAACTTTTTTTCAGCCACGGTCTATCTTCATCTAAGTCCTGCAACGAATTCCCTTTCTTCTTCCTCTACATGTTCTCTTTTCTTGAAGTCTGCCATTATTTTTTTGTCCCTTCCTCGTTTTCTTCTCAAATCTACCTTATTATACTTTACATTACGTCATCAGATATTGTGATTTTTTCTTAATTTTCCTCCTTTTTTTTATATCTGGGTTCTGTTTATTACTTCCTTGTACATTCACTTTTTTTTGTTCCTTTTTCCTTCTTTTTTCCTTTTTCCTCTGGGTTTCCGGCTTCATCTCTCTCTCTCTCTCTCTCTCTCTCTCTCTCTCTCTCTCTCTCTCTCTCTCTCTCTCTCTCTCTCTCTCTCTCTCTCTCTCTCTCTCTCTCTCTCTCTCTCTCTCTCTCTCTCTCTCTCTCTCTCTCTCTCTCTCTCTCTTCTGTTTTCTCTCTCTCTCTCTCTCTCTCTCTCTCTCTCTCTCTCTCTCTCTCTCTCTCTCTCTCTCTTCCTCCTCCTCTGTTAAGCAAATATTTCCCGAGAGACAACACGAAACTTTCCTACTTTCCTCCGGTGACTCTTTTCTCCTCCTTTATCATTCTTTCCTCTTGCTCCATCATTCCAAAAGTCTGACCTATTTTTTTCCCTCTCCCTTCATCCATCTCCCTTTTTTTCCTTCTTTTCCTACTTAAATCTTTCCTTCCTATTCCGCCCTTTTATTCTTTTCCTTACTCTCTCTATTTTTCACTCTCTCCCTTCTTTCATCTCCCTATTTTTTTCCTTCTTTCTTTCCTTTAACTCTTCCTCTTTATTCCTCCCTTTTATTCTTTTCCCGGTTACTTTCTTTCTCTGTTCGTCAAATGCTTTCTTGACCTCATTTCTTTTCACTATTTTTCATTTTTCTTCCATGTTCCAGTTTTCATTTTTCTTTCTTTCCTCTCTCATTTTTTCATGTCACAATTTTTTCTTTCTTCTTCTTCTCTCTCTCTCTCTCTCTCTCTCTCTCTCTCTCTCTCTCTCTCTCTCTCTCTCTCTCTCTCTCTCTCTCTCTCTCTCTCTCTCTCTCTCTCTCTCTCTCTCTCTCTCTCTCTCACTCTCTCTCTCTCTCTCTCTCTCTCTCTCTCTCTCTCTCTCTCTCTCTCTCTCTCTCTCTCTCTCTCTCTCTCTCTCTCTCTCTCTCTCTCTCTCTCTCTCTCTCTCTCTCTCTCTCTCTCTCTCTCTCTCTCTCCAGACTATAACTTTCTCCTCCCTCCCTTTTTTTTTCTTTCTTTTTTTCTCTCTCTCACCGACAAAGATCTCCAACTAATTACTCGAAAAAGTCATCCTCGCTTTTTTTTCTCTCTTTAATTTTGTCACCAGTTCTTTCTCTCTTTCTTTCGCCTTCGCTTCTATTGCTTCTCTTAATGCAAATCACTCGCATTTTCTTTTTCAAGGGAGTCGTTTTCTCATTTAATTTTCTTACGTTTCCTTCAGTGTTCACTTTCCTTTACTTTTCTTCATTTCCTTTTATGGCTCGTTTTTCTTTCCTTTTCTTTTCTTCCTTTCTTTTACTGCTTCCCTTAATACATATCTTTTCTGCTTTCCTTCTTCATTTCCCTTTTCTTTTTCTTCCTTCGTTTTCTTTCTTGTATTGCTTCTATTAGTACACTTTTTTCTGCTCTTTTTATTCATTCCCTTTTTATTTTTCTTCCTATCATTTTCTTTCTTTCTTTTATTTTTTTCCCTTAGTACACATTTTTTTCTGCTCTCCTTAATCGTTTCCCTTTTCCTTTTCGTCCTCCTACCATTTCCATTCTCTTCTTTCTCTCTTCTTCCTCTTATAGCAAACTTTTCATTTACTACTTTCTCATTCTCAAGTTTTCCTCCTATTTTTTTTCTCATTACATTAAGCCACTCTGAATAAATATATACTTACACAATATAATATTTCACAATTTATCTCTTCAGCTTCATCTTCCCTCTCGTTTTTCCTCCTCCTCTCACTCCTCTTCTTCATTTCTTTCTCTTATATTAGTTCTCTAAATAAATAAACACTTTCACAACATAATATCTCTCTTCTTCCTCTTTCTTTTAATTTCTCTTCGTAAACTTCTCTTCCTTTTTCTTTTAATTTCTCTTCGTAAACTTCTCTTCCTTTTTCTTTTAATTTCTCTTCGTAAACTTCTCTTCCTTTTTCTTTTAATTTCTCTTCGTAAACTTCTCTTCCTTTTTCTTTTAATCTCTCTTGGTAAACTTCTCTTCCTCTGTCTTATAATTTCTCTTCGTAAACTTCTCTTCCTCTTTCTTTTAATTTCTCTTCGTAAACTTCTCTTCCTTTTTCTTTTAATCTCTCTTCGTAAACTTCTCTTCCTCTTTCTTATAATTTCTCTTCGTAAACTTCTAAAGGTGTTCTAATTTTCACTATTCTTTTCTTTCTATTTAAGCAGCTTCGAATAAATCCCACTAACACAACTAAATGTCTGATCACTTATGTCCTTCGTCGTCTTCTTGCAACCCTCTTTCCTCTTTTCTTTCTCTCCTTTTTCCTCCATATTCCATTTTCCTTCTCTCCTCTTCCTCGTCAACCACTTTCCCTCTCTTTTGTTCCTCTTCTACACAGCCTTTTTTTTTTGTAAGCTTCTATATATGTTCTCATTTTCACTATTCCTCCTTCCTTATTTTGTCATTATCTTATACACCTCGAATAACTACCAATATACACAATAGAGTATTTCATTATTTATTTATTTCTCCTTCCAACCCTATTTCCTCCTCTTCTCCTTTCCTTCCTCTACCATACTTTATCATCCTCTCTCTCTTTTTCCTCTTCTGCGTGAACATTCCCTCTCTCCTTCCTTTCCTTCTATCAATTCCTTTCTGTAAACTTCCAAACATGTTCTCATTTTTACGACTCTTTCTTCCTTTTTTCTCACTATCTTACACACCTCCAATAAATAACGACCTACTCAATACAGTATCATTTATCTATTTCGTCTTCTTCAATCTTCTCTTCTCCTTTCCTTTTTCTTCCATATTCCATTTCTCTTCTCTCTTCCTCCTCGTCAATCCCTTTCCCACTCTTTCTTCCTCTTCTACACAGCCATACTCGCTTTCCTTCCTTTTCTATTTTATTTTTTGTAATCTAATCATGTACTCATTTTCACAACAGTATTTCATCATTTATTTTGTCTTCTTACTCTAACCCTCTCTCCTTCGTTCCTCCTTTCCTCCTCCTCCTTCCTTCCTCCAGCCGAATCCTTCTCTGGGCTAACAATCCGATTTGCTCTTTATCTGTCTTCCTCCTCTCCGTATCCTTCGACGGAGATAAGAAACCTTTTTCCTCCCCTCATTTTGTCTCCTTGTCTTCCTCCTCCTCCTCCTCCTCCTCCTCCTCCTCCTCCTCCTCCCCCTCCTCTTTCTTCGACAAATCCTTTCCTTTACACAATAAGAAGACATCCGCTCTCTCTCTCTCTCTCTCTCTCTCTCTCTCTCTCTCTCTCTCTCTCTCTCTCTCTCTCTCTCTCTCTCTCTCTCTCTCTCTCTCTCTCTCTCTCTCTCTCTCGTCTCCATCATTCCATCTTTTTACTTTTAATATTTTCTTTTGTCTCTTTTTTTTCTTCCTTTTTTTTCTTTTCTGTGGAGGAGTTATTGCGGTCTATCTATGTTTGTTCATTTTTTTGTTTTCGTTTTGTTTCTTTCGCTTCATTTTTTTAAACTTTTTTACTTTTTTTTCATTATTTGCTTCTTTATTTATCCATATTTCCTTCGTCTCATTTACCTTCTCTTGCGTTTTTTTTTATTTTCCTTTTCGCTCTATTTTTTTTCTTCTTGTTTTTCCTTCACTTCTCTTCTTTTACATTTCTCTTAATTTTCCTGCTTTTCGTTTTTCTTTCTTTTTCTCTTCGTTTCCTGAAGACAACAAGAATCATTAAACTCACTCCATTTCTGCTCTTTTATATTTTGTTTTGTTTTGTCTTCTTTCCGTTTGTTGTCTTCGTACGCTCTTTCTATTCTCCTCCTTTTGTTTTCTTTTTTCTTCTTCATATTTTCCTTCAGATAATTGGAGGTAATTCGTTCTCTACCTATTTCTCTATTCAGTTTTGCTTTCATTATCCTATTATTCTTATTTGTTTCCTTTCGACAAGAGGAAGACATAAGCTCTCTGTTATTCTCTCAAACTTTTCTTCATAAATTCTTTTTATTCCTTTCCTTTTGTTTCCCTTCAGACAATAAGAATTAATCCGCTCTCTCCATCTTGCTCTTCTATTTTGCTTCCTCCCTTTGTCATCGTTTTCCTTCTCTCTTTCTTTCTCCATTTCTTCCTCCCGTTCTCTTTCTTTCATTCTTTCTCCTTTTCTCCCATTCTTTCTTTCTGTTATTTGCTTTTTATTTATTTCCTTCTCCTTTTCTTTCTTTCTTTCTTCTCCCTTCCTCCCGTTCTGTCTTTCTTTCTTTCTTTCTTTCCCCTTTTCTCAGTTTCTTTCTTTCTGTTATTATCTATCTTTCTTTCTTTCCTTCTCCTTTTCTTTCTTTCTTTCTTCTCCCTTTCTCCCTCTCTTCCTCCCTGTCTCTTTTTCTTTCTTTCTTTCTCCCTTTCTTTTTGCTGTCATTTTATCTTTCTTTCTTTCTTTCTTTCTCCCTTTTTCCCTTTTTCCTTTCTTTCTTTCTTTCTTTCTTTCTTTCTTTCTTTCTTTCTTTCTCCCTTTCTTTCCATCTTTTCTTTCTCCTTTTTGACCTTTTTTTTCTTTCTTTCTTTCTTTCTTTCTTATAGTTTCCCTCAAAAAAGACGAAATCGGTTCTCTCCCTTTTTCCTTTATATTTTCTTCCTCTTTTTACTATCTATTTTATATTATTATCAGACAAGTTGGTCGCTTTTTCGAGGACTTCCTTCAACTAATTTCAAATGTTTTCCTCTCTTCTTTACATTTTCTAATTATTACTTCCCTTTTTTATTTATTCCTAATTGGACGACTCTCCGTTTTAATGATCACTTCTCATTTTTATTCTGTATTTTACTTATTTACTGTTTTTCTTTAATTTCTTTCCTCCTCTCCTTCTTCCCACCAGACAATAGGAAGCCACTCTCTACGCCCCTCTTTTAGATCTCTTTCCTCGTTCCTATCATTCTTTTATTTTTATTTTTACGTAAAGACATTTATCTATATTTTCTTTATTAACTTATTTTCGTTATACGTATTTATCTGGTTTTATATTTTTCATCCAATTTATTTTTTCCTTAATTTTCTTTTTTTCCTTCTTATTTTCCGTCAAGACATTTCATCTATATTTTTTCCACCTTGGTTTCTCTTTGAATAATTATAAATCTTTCTTCATTCCTCTATTTCATTCTCAAATCAACTTTTAGAAACGTTTTGGATTACCTTTCAGTTTTATCCTTCTTTATATCCACTTATTTATTCTTTATTTCTTACTTGTTCTTATTGGTCTTCATTTTAATATTTGCTTGAACAATGAACGAAAATGTCAACGTTTATTTTTCCATTTTTTTTCCTTACGATGTAGCTTGGTGAATTCGTGCATACTATTCAAAATTATAGATATTATTGCTTCTGAGTTTGTTATTTAAATATTTCGTTAACTTTTTCTTCAACTTTTACTTTCAACTTTTTTCTCTAATAACTCACTTTTGTCTCCTTCATGCATTTTTTCTTGCAAACGAGCAATGAAAAACTCACACATTTCTTTCTTTTTTTGATTATTTTTGGTATATTCTCTCTCTCTCTCTCTCTCTCTCTCTCTCTCTCTCTCTCTCTCTCTCTCTCTCTCTCTCTCTCTCTCTCTCTCTCTCTCTCTCTCTCTCTCTCTCTCTCTCTCTCTCTCTCTCTCTCCCAAATCATTCTCAGGGCAGAGTAATACAGTTTTGCCGTTCGTAAAACACTGCTTCTCTTTCTTCTTCTACTTTCTTTTATCAAATCAAAATCTTCAAAAAGGAGGTTCATTGGACGCTTTTAACTTTTCTTTTTCGTAATTTTTTTCTCCTCGACCTATTTTTCAGTGAGACAAAATATAATTCCCGAAATAATTTGGGTCCTTTGTCTTCTTTCTTTTGTCTCTTAATTTCTTTCTCCTTCGTGAAAAAAAAAAATAGTACTTTGAGGAGACTATTAAGGCCTCTCTCTCCTTCTTTTCCCTCCATTTCTTACGCCTTTTTCTTTATCTCGAATACTTCAAATACTTCCGGGGAAATTAAGGAAAGGTCTCTCTCTCTCTCTCTCTCTCTCTCTCTCTCTCTCTCTCTCTCTCTCTCTCTCTCTCTCTCTGCTGTTGCTCGCTCACATTCCTTCCGCATTTTTCCTCTTCCTCTTTTTTTCCTCCAATTCACCAGTTATTTTTTTCCTCCTTGCTTCATTTTTTCCCTCCTTCCCGTCTGCCTCTGGAGGATTATGTGTTTGCGCGTGTGTGTGTGTGTGTGTGTGTGTGTGTGTGTGTGTGTGTGTGTGTGTGGGTTTGTGTGTGTGTGTGTGTGTGTGTGTGTGTGTGTGTGTGTGAGAGAGATAAGCATACGAAATCAAGAAGCAGAAAAGATTGCGAGAGGGAAGAAGTTGCAAATTAAGAGAAAGAAAAAAGAAAGAAAACGAAACAAAAAAGAAAAAGAAAAATATGACGAATGCGACAACGAAGGAGAAAGAAGAAAAAAAAAGAAAAAAATGTACGAGTATGAGAAGAAATGAACTAAACAAAAAGAAAAAGAGAAACAAAAGAAAAAGAAACTGGATGAAGAATATGAAAGAGAGAAAATTACTCATAGCGAAAATACGTGAATAAAGAAGAGAAGAAAAATAAAGAGTAAAATAACCGGAGAGAGAGAGAGAGAGTAGATTAGGGAGGAAGAGAAATGGATTGGAGGGGAAGGGAAGACAGGAGAAAAAGGAAGAAGGAAAATAAATAAAGTGAAAGCAGAGAGAGAGAGAGAGAGAGAGAGAGAGTACATATATGAGAAAACGGAGTATGAGAAATTGGATGAAGAAGAAGAGGAGCAGGAGGAGGAGCAGGAGGAGGAAGAGGAGGAGGAGGAGGAGGAGGACGGTAACATGTAACATTTATTTCCAAAACGAAGACAAATACAAAAATACACATGAAAGAAGAAGAAAGGAAGGAAGGTGAAGAAGGAAGGAGAGAGAGAGAGAGAGAGAGAGAGAGAGAGAGAGAGAGAGAGAGAGAGAGAGAGAGAGAATGAATGAATGAATGAAAAAGAGAAAACAAAGAGAAAGAGAGGAGGGAAAGTGAGGCTGGAATGAGTTTTTAATCTTATTTATGGATGGCGACCTCAGTGTGTATGTCTGTATGTCTGTATGTATGTGAGCGTGTGCGTGTACGTGTGTGTGTGTGTGTGTGTGTGTGTGTGTGTGTGTGTGTGTGTGTGTGTGTGTGCAAGAGAGAGAGATAGAGAGAGAGGACGAACTTCAATTTACCTACCCTTGTTTTCCTTCCTCCTCCTCCTCCTCCTCCTCCTCCTCCTCCTACTCCTCCTCCTCCTCCTCCTCCGTCGCCGCCTCCGCCAGTAATAGGCCTCTTCGTCTCCATATTGGACATTGTCTGGGCTGCTCGTCCAAATATTGGGGAATGGCTCACCGGGGAAGGGACTGCCTCACCCCTTCCCTCCCCTCCACTCACTCCCCTTCATGCCCCTTCCCTCCCGCTCTTCCTCTCCGTCATGAACCTTTCTTTTTCGTTATTTCTTTCTCTTCTTCACTGCCCTTTCTCTCGCTTTCTCTCCTTCATTGCCCCTTCCAGTCTCCTCTTTCTCTACGGCATGACCTTTTCTTTTTCATTCTTTCTTTCTCTTATTCACTGCCCCTTTCTCTCTCTTTCTCTCCTTCATGTCCGTTCCCTCTCACTCTTCCCTTCTTCCATGCCCCTTCCCTCCCGCTCTTCTTCTTCGTCATAACCCTTTCTATTTCATTCTTTCTTTCTCTTATTCACTGCCCCTTTCCCTCTCTTTCTCTCATTCATTGCCCTTTCCCTCCCGCTCTTCCTCTCCGTCAAGACCTTTTCTTTTTCATTCTTTCTTTCTTTTTTCCACTGCCCTTTCTTTCTCTTTACCTCCTGCATCGCCTTTCCCTCTCATTCTTTCTTTCTTTTCATCGCTTTTCCCTCTTACTTTTCCTCTCCTTCCTAACCCCTTTTTTTTACGTTATTTCTTCCTCTCCTTCACTTCCCCTTTCATCTCGTTTTTTTCTCCCTTTCACTTCTATTCCACCTTTCTCTGTTTTCCTCTTCTTCATTTCCCTTTCTCTCTTGCTCCTCTCCTCCTTTCTTCCTCTTTCTTCCAATCTATTTTCATTCCTCTTCTCTTTACCTCTCCCTTTTCTTCATGTGCCCTTATCTCCCTCTCTTTTTCCTCTTCATTTCCCTTTCTCTCTTGCTCTCCTTCTCCTTTCTTCCTTTTTCTTCCAATCTATTTTCATTTCCCTTCTCTTTACCTCTCCCTTTCTTTCATTTGCCCTTATCTCTCTCTCTCTCTTTCCTCCTCTCCTTCACTCCCCTTCCCTCTCGCCTTTTCTCCCGTCTGTTCATCTTCCCTTTCTTTCCCTTTCCCCCTCTTCTTCAATCCCCTTCTCTCTCTTCCTGTCTTTCTCATATCTGTTTCCCCTTTCCCTTCCTCTCTCTTCCTTGTCCTTACTTCCCCTTCCCTTCCAATTACTTAACTTCAATCCCCTTCCCTCTCACCTCTCCTTCCTCTCTTTTATTCCCCCTAACTCCCCTTTATTCCGCTTCCCTCTCGCTCTTCTCTTCTTTTATTTACCCTTTCCTCTCTTTCCTCTCCTTCATTTTTCCTCCTCTGTTGCCCTCCTCCTTTCGTCTTCTGCCTCCCTCTCTCTCTCCTTCCTTCCCACACTTTCCTTTTTTCATTTTACCCCTTTCATTTGCTTTCTTTTATTCCCCTTTACGCTCTTTCTCTCCTTTATTTCCCCTTTTTTTCCTTTTTCAATCATTCGTCTTTTTTTCCCTTTTTTTCTTTCTCCATGCTTCAATATTCTCCTCTTCACTCACTTCTTTCAATTCCCTCTCCTCTTCTTTATTTTCATTTTCCTTTCCCTCCCCTTTATTCTTTATTCTTGGTCTGTTCCCTTTCTTACTTTCTATGGTTTCCTTTCTTCCCTTTTACTCAGTTTCCTTCATTCCTCATTTCTTTCTTTTTCTTTCACTTCCCTTTCCTTTCTCCTTCGTTATTTCGTTTTCTTTTTCCTTCCTTTCTTTTTTGATTTTCCTCGTTCTTCTCCTCTCTTTGTTTTCTAACTTTCTATGGTTTCCTTTCTTCCCTTTTACTCAGTTTCCTTCATTCCTCATTTCTCTCTTTTTCCTTCACTTACTTTTCCTCTCTCCTTCGTTATTTAGTCTTCTTTTCCCTTTCTTTCTTTTTTGATTTTCCTCGTTCTTCTTCTCTTTTTGTTTTCTTAGTATCCGTTTTTCTTGTTTTTTCTTCTTAACTTCTCAATATTTTTTTTCGATTCCTATTCCTCCTCCTCCTCCTCCTCTTCCTTCTCCTCATTTTTTCTCCCGATATTCTTCTTTCCAATATCCTGCTCCCTCCTCTCCTCTATCTCTTTTTTTTACATTCCTACATTCGCTCCACGTCATCATTATTTTTTTTCTCTTCCTCTTTCTCTTCTTCTGCTATTTCCTTTCTTCGTCCAAATACGGCAGTTCTTTTCATTCGCTTTCTCTTATTTTTATTGAAGATCCTCTCTCCTTTCAGTTCTCCCTCCCCAACGCATTTCTCTCTCTCCCTCTCCCTCTCTCTCTCTCTCTCTCTCTCTCTCTCTCTCTCTCTCTCTCTCCATATTTTCTCTCCCTCTTTCCTCTCTTCCTTCCCTCCAACATCCTCTGCATCTCTCTCTCTCTCTCTCTCTCTCTCTCTCTCTCTCTCTCTCTCTCTCTCTCTCTCTCTCTCTCCTCTCTCTCTCTCTCTCTCTCTCTCTCTCTCTCTCTCTCTCTCTCTCTCTCTCTCTCTCTCTCTCTCTCTCTCTCTCTCTCTCTCTCTCTCTCTCTCTCTCTCTCTCTCTCTCTCTCTCTCTCTCTCTCTCTCTCTCTCTCTCTCTCTCTCTCTCTCTCTCTCTCTCTCTCTCTCTCTCTCTCTCTCTCTCTCTCTCTCTCTCTCTCTCTCTCTCTCTCTCTCTCTCTCTCGGATTTATGTATTTCCCACGAAGATAGAAAAGAAAAAAGTTCGCCAAGAAAAAAATAGAAAGGAAAAAGAAAAGAACCCGGGAAAAAAAGTTAAAATATCGCACCCAGGTAAATTATTCTCCCATGGGAAAATTGTCTACGTTCCTGCCTACCTACCGACCGACCTACCTATCTATTCTCCTATCTACCAAACTATCTACCTACCTGCCTACACTCATTCACACAGGTATCTCGGTAAATCAGTGGGCTTAGCAGGAGGGGAAAGGGAGAAGGGGCGAAGCGGTGCGAGGCATGATGGGTGGGAAGGAAAGAGAGGTGGGTTAAATAGGGAAAATGGAAAGGGAAAAGTAGCGGTGTGGGAATGGATAGGTGAAGAAGGATGGTGGAAGAGTAAAATAAATAATGAAGGAAAAAAAGAAAAGTAAGCTGAAATTGATATTGTGCTGACTGATTGGTGTGAAGAGAGAAGGTGAATTAAGTAGAAAAAAAGAAAAAAAGAAAACGGAAATAGATAATAAGGGGAGTGATGACGTTTTGATGTGTAGAAGGAGAGATGGAAGACAGTAAATAAATAAGAAAAGGAAGAGAAAGCGGATGTAGGAAAATAAGCTAAAGTAAAATAAGCTGAAAAAGAAAAGTGGTCTGATAGCTGCCGTGTGTAGAAGGGACAAAGAAGTGAAAAAAAGCTAACATAAAGAAGTATAAATAACAGAAACGGAATAGGAAAAAAGGAAGAGGCACAGTAGAGAGAATAAATATGAAGTATAAAAATAAATAGAGTTGTATGACAGTCAGTTTTTGTGATAAGTGGAGGACACTGATTACGGCGGAAGAGAAAAAAAAAATAAACGAAAAAATAAGACAAAAAATGCTAAAAAAAAAATACAAAAGTACCTTCAACAAAAAAAACAAAAATAATGATGGCCCAAATTTTTCAGCTCAGGTAAAACATGTAAAACAAAAGAATAAACACTAAAACAGGCATACAACCACTCATTCATCCGACAACAACCAAAATATATAAATACGCACTAACCCAGGTACGCCCCCTCACTCTCCCACGCCCGCCCAGGTAAATCAGGTAAAACAAAAGAATAACCACTAAAACAGGCATACAACCACTCATTCATCCGACAACAACCAAAATATATAAATACACACTAACCCAGGTGCCCCCTCACTCTCCCACGCCCATCCAGGTAAATCAGGTAAAACAATAGAATAAACACTAAAACAGGCATACAACCGCTCACTCATTCTTCTTCACACAACAATCAAAATATATAAAGACACACTAATCCAGGTACGCCCCCTCGCTCTCCCACGCCCGCCCAGGTAAATCTGTGTCAGCGCGGCGCAGGTGAAGTGGCCGGCGAGGGTGATAACCGAGCTTCGCGTTATGAATGCCCTGAACACTGCGGCGGCGGCGGTAATGTGCGCTAATTACAGGGACGAGGCGGCGCGCGTTGGCCCTGAAATGTGTTCGCGGCTCACGGTTACGACAGCCAGCAAGGGGAAGGGGAGGGGGAGGGGGAAGGGAGAGACGGATGGAGGAGGAGAGGGAAAGGGGAAGAGGTGGTTGTGATGAGTTACATGAGGAAAGGCAGGATAGAGGAGAGAGGAGAAGGGGAAGGGAGAGACGGATGGAGGAGGAGAGGGAAAAGGGAAGAGGTAGCTGTGATGAGTTACATGAGGAAAAGCAGGATAGAGGAAAGAGGAGGAGAGTTAAAGAGGAGGAACAGGAGGGTGAAACAGCGGGATAAAGGAACAAGAAGAAGAGCTGAAAGGGGAAAACGAGGAGAAGGAGCAGTGAGAGATAAACCAGCATTAAAGGGAAGAAAGAAGAGAGGTAAAGGGAGAACAGGGAGGAGGAACAGTGAGGGATAAACAGCATGATAATGATAGAAAGAGAAATGGGAGGAAAGTAGGAGAAGGAGTGACAGGAACGGATGAACAGAACGACGAAGGAAAGAGAAGGTAGGAAGAGAACAGGAAGGAGAAACAGGATAGGAAGTAAATAGATAATAAGGGATGGAAAAAGAGAGATAAGGAGAGAAAGTGAGGAAGTAATAGTGAAGGATAAACAAAGGAGTGAGTAAAAAAAAATGGTAATGCTGAGAAACACAAACAAAGGAAACTAGAGATAAAAAAAAGTAGGGAAGGAAGAAAATAGAAGATAAGATTGAGAAAAGGAGAAAAAAGGATAGATAAAAAAAACGAAGTAAAGACAATCATGAAAACAAAGGAAAATTAATGAAAAATAAGGAAAAAAAAGAGATGAGAATATAATGAAAACGAGAATAAAAAAGGAAGAGAGAGAAAGAGGAAAGAGGATTCATACAGTCTGGCGATATTTGGAAGAGAAATGGTAAAAAAAAAGACAAAAGAAATAGGGAGATAAGGGAAATGGGGATAAAGGATGAGGAAGGAGGAAGAGGAATGGTACGGTCTGGTCATATTTAAGTGATTAGAATAGGAACAGGTAAGTAATTAACGGGTGAATGTCAGGTAAACGACTACATGCAGGTACAAGAACAGGTGGGAGAGGGAGGAGGGGAGGAGGGGGGAGGTGGAAAATGGAGGCGGAGAAGGGAAGGATTGGAAGAAAAGAGAGGTAAGAGGAAGGGATGTCAGGGATGGGAAGGGAATGGCAGGAAGAAATTAGTTAAAGAAAAGGAAGAGAAGGAGAGGGGAGAGAAAGAGAAGGGGGTGAGTACAGGAAAAGAGGATGGAAGGGAAAGGAAGAAAAGAGAGGTAAGAGGAAAGGATGTCAGGGAAGGGAAGGGAATGGCAGGAAGGAGAAGTTAGTTAAAGAAAAGGAGGAGAAAGAAAGGGAGAGAAAAGAAGGAACGGGAGGAGAAAGGAAGAGGAAAGGATGAGAAGGAAAGGGAAGAAAGGTAAAGGAAAAGGAAGATAAGTAAAAGGAAAGGAAAGTAAAGTTAAAAGAGGAAGAAAAAGAAGAAAAATAAAAAAAATCAAGAGAAAAGATTGGGAAGGAACGAAAAGGAATGTTGAGAGAGAGAGAGAGAGAGCAATCAATAAGGAGGCCACATTAAACTAACACCATAAATCTACATAAATCCCCCCTAATAGGCGCTTTTTTTCTTTTTCTTTTTGGACGAGTGAAAAAGAGTTCAATTAATATTTTGTCCTTTTTTTTCTTTTTTTCTTTTTTTTCTTTTTTTTTGTATTTTTTTCCTAGTGGTTTCTTTTATAACTCAACAACATTTTTTACGATTTTCTTTATTGTTTCTTTATGTTTACCTTAAATAAGACTGGTTTAGCTTTATCTCTCTCTCTCTCTCTCTCTCTCTCTCTCTCTCTCTCTCTCTCTCTCTCTCTCTCTCTCTCTCTCTCTCTCTCTCTCTCTCTCTCTCTCTCTCTCTCTCTCTCTCACTCCTTTCCATCTCCCACATTTTTTCGTTTATTAAATTCTTATGTTCACTTTTATTTCTTACTTTAAACTTTTCTTTCCTCTTTATTGTCAATTTCAGAATCTTTCGTCATTTCTTCCTCCTCCTCCTTTTCTTCTTCTTTTCTTAATTTCGTCTTTCTTCTTTTTCTTTTTTCATTATATTCTGTTTCCTTATCGTTTTTTTTTTCTTTATCTTTTCTCCAGGGTTATCACATTATTTATCATATATTTTCTCCTCCTTTATCTTGTATTAATTAACTTTACTATATTCTCTACCTATCATTCACTTCTATATATTCTTACTTTATCCCTTTTTTCCTAACCTTTCCTTTCTTTTATCTTTTGTTTTCTTCAATCACAATCAAATTTCATCACTATCGTCCTCTCTGTAACCTTTTCCCTAATATCTTTCTTCATCTCCTTCGTTTTCTTCAATCAAAGTCGTCAATTTCATCAAACTCTCCTCTTCTTCCTCCCTTTGTGCTCGTCCACGTGACCCCTTTTTCCCTTATCTCCTTCCTCTATTTCTCTTTTTCCTCTCCCTCTCCATCACCTCCATTTCCTCCCAATTAGTTTTTGTTTTCTCCCTCACCTACCTGTCTGTCTTTCTGTGTGTGTGTGTGTGTGTGTGTGTGTGTGTGGGTGTGGGTGTAACAGGCAGCGTGATCGTTACAGCTGTCGCCACTGGACACCTGACCCTTGCGTACCTGTCCAATTACTACACACCTGCTCCACTTACGTCTCTCAACACACACGCACACCTGTCACCAATGCATATGTGTCTCCCCTCCACGGTTAGTCAGTCACTTTATCAACCTCACGAAAGGAACCCATTTTGCGACACAATAAAATTGGTCTAACTCAAACTTAAAATTGAAAAAAAAAAGATAATTTAAAAGAAAGAGAGGAAAGGGAAACTAAGATAAGGAAAAAGGAAAGAATTCAATGGAAAGGACAGAGAAGGAACGGAATGAAAAAGTTAAAGAATAGGAGAGAAAAAATGCAGTAAAAAAAAAAAAAGGAGGAGGAGGAGGAAATAGAAGATACATAAAGAGATAGAAAGAGAAGGAAAAGACATAGAAGTAATAATAAAATATAATAAAAAAAAACAGTTGATATTAAAGGTCATTCTCAATAATTAGATTTTACTTCAATATGATTAACACACATCTATTTCTTCAACACATATCTCTCTTCCACACATCTGCCTCATCTACACACCATCTCTTTCACTCTCTCTTCCACATTTGTCTCTTCTACATCTGCCTCACTCTACACACCTGCCTGTTATCTCTCCAAGGTCACCCATCTCTCCATACTCTACATGTCTTTTCTATATATGTCACACACACACACACACACACACACACACACACACACACACACACACACACACACACACACACACACACCTGCCGCATCAACAAGCCTGCATTTTCACATACCTGTCTTTTCTGTGTCCAAGATAACCAATTTCTGTCTATATCCTACACCTGCCTCTGCTACACCTGTCTCCACACCTGTCTTCACACCTGTCTCTACACCTGTCTCTACACCTGTCTCTACACCTGTCTCCACACACCTGCATCAGCCCGGCTCTTCAGTAACACAATACCTGGCGACTAATTACACTGCTTAATGGCCACTGTAACACGGCAGTGCGTAAATTCCGATAATTGGTCTCTCTCTCTCTCTCTCTCTCTCTCTCTCTCTCTCTCTCTCTCTCTCTCTTTTTCAGTGCATACATCTTTATCTATCTATCTGTATCTATTTGTCAGTGTGTGTGTGTGTGTGTGTGTGTGTGTGTGTGTGTGTGTGTGTGTGTGTGTGTGTGTGTGTGTGTGTGTGTGTGTGTGTGTGTGTGTGTGTGTGTGTGTGTGTGTGTGTGTGTGTGTGTGTGTGTGTGTGTGTGTGTGTGTGTGTGTTTTATTTTTCATTTGTTTTTGCGCCAGTTTATTTGTGAGTTTTATTGGTGCTGTTGTTCTCTCTCTCTCTCTCTCTCTCTCTCTCTCTCTCTCTCTCTCTCTCTCTCTCTCTCTCTCTCTCTCTCTCTCTCTCTCTCTCAATCTGCCTTAATATCACACAACATCACGCCTCCCATCTCTCTCTCTCTCTCTCTCTCTCTCTCTCTCTCTCTCTCTCTCTCAATTCTCTCCCATCCCTTCCCATTCCTTTCCTCTTCCTCTCTCTCTCTCTAACTCTCTCGCTATCACCATTCATCTCTTCCTCTCTCTCCCTCTCCCTCCCTTCCCTCCCATCCCTCTCCTAACATTACTTCCTTGCATATCCATCCCACTCCTCTCCATTCTTCTTTCTCCTCCCCTCATCAACCGTTCCCATCCCTTCCCCTCTCTCTAACTCTCTCTCGCTACCTCTATTCTCCTTGCCTATCCTTCCATCCCCCTTCCCTTCCCTCCATTCCTCTCCCACCCAGCTTCCCTTCCAGCCATCCTTTCCCAACTTCCCTTCACGCATATCCATCCTCTTCCTCTCACTCTCTCTGCCACCATTTTTCTTCCCCTTCCCCTTCCTCTCCCTTCCTTCCCTCCCTCTCTCTCTCTCTTCCTCGCAAACCTCCGGGGACTGTCATTTGCACACATAAATACCGCCGGCCCGCGAGCCCTGAGCGAAACGGCGCCTCACTTTCAGGGAACTAATTGAAAGTGACGTTGTTTTTCCCTAAGAGTATTCGTGAGGGAGAAAATGCGTGCGTGAGGCGGACGGTCGGATAGACGGACGTGTGTGTGTGTGTGTGTGTGGAAATGAGCATAAAATATAAAAAGGAGAAAAAAACAAAGTGAGCATAAAATTATAAAAAATGACAAGAAAGTTATAATATTGAAAAGAAGATGGTATGTTTTGCTTTAAAGAAGGGAGATATACGGTGACACATGGAAATACTGAAAATAAAGGAAGGACGGACAGACGTGTGTGTGTGTGTGTGTGTGTGTGTGTGTGTGTGTGTGTGTGTGTGAGGAAGGTGAACAAAATAAAACGGAGAAAACAAAAACAAAGTGAACATAAAATTATAAAAAAAATACTGGAAAGTTAAAATGATGACATGTTTTGCTTACAAGAACTCAGGTAGACGGAGACGCATGAAAACACTGAAAATAAAGGAGAAAGGTGTAAGTTTATGATCGGGAGGTAAAACTATTTATATAAAAAGTTAAGAGAAAAGAATGTCGTTTTTTGTAAGCAAAGAAAATGCAGACGTAGGCGCCTGAGGGGAAGAATATAAAAAAAAAAAATACTACTGAAAGAAAGAAAATATGATAAGTAAAGAAACACATTAGAGAAGTTAAAGTTACATTGAACAAGAACATATGCACAAAAATATAGACAGAGACAATAACGAAACATTAAACATTTAGTAAAAGAAAACCAACCAAAAAAAATCATAACAATGGAAATGAAAAACAAACACAACACGTCACACAACAAACAGAAGAAAAACACACCAAAACAAAGGATGAGAGAGTACACCACACACACACACACACACACACACACACACACACACACACACACACACACACACACACACACGGCAAAAAAAAAAAAACCAGACAAACAAAACAACACTACCAACCGCCTCCCCATCCACACACAGACACACCCACACACACACGATGGAAGGTAACAAGACAGACAGACAGACAGACAGACAGACAGACACCAACAAGAAACACCAGCCTAACCTTCTCCCCCAAGCCACAGGAGCCGACAAACACAATAACAGCCACTGCCTAACACTATTAAAAGAGGAAACAAACAAACAAAAAAAAAAAACGAGAGAGAGAGAGAGAGAGAACTTCCTCTTCAAAATAACGGAGAAAAGACTTGCGAAAACAATGTTACCAAAACCCTCAAGGAAATTCAACACGCACACCCTTGTCAATTTGGGGATGACCTAAGGGGGAAAAAAAGGGAGGTGGAGGGGAAGGAGAATGGGGTGGAGGGCCGTGGTTAGGAGGTGGAAGAGGTGAAAAAAGGATAGGCGTGGGGAGAAGGGAGCAGAAGACGAACGTGAAGAAGGAGGTGGATGCAGATGAGGAAGATGCGAAAGCTGGTCGAAAAGTGAGAGAGAATAATGGGTGTGAAAGAAAATGTGATAATAGGTAAGGAAAATTTGAAGAACGAAAAAGAAAGAAGGAAAAGAAGAGGGAAAGGGC